>NC_022017.1:522753-525925 GCF_000317375.1 Microtus ochrogaster
TTCTTCCTAGCCCACTGCACACAGACAGGCCTGCTTGCTTCCTTCTTCCTAGCCCACTGCACACAGACAGGCCTGCTTGCTTCCTTCTTCCTAGCAGTCTTCACAAAGAACAAGAACGGCATCCACCATTGCCCCTTTTCTTCCCAGTCTCTAAATCACTAGTAAAGCCACACCCCTGCACAAACCCAGGTAGCCCATCCCTAATTACCAGCACAGAACAAGGAAAGGAGAAAAGAGACGGAAGTCCACCCAGAGAGGACCAGATGTGACCAGGCCAGTGGGGGAGGGGTTGTACCCACTAGAACATTTCAGAACACAAGGGCCTCCTGAGGTTCCTGGGATTTCATCAGGGAACAGAGCCCTGTGTCCTTCACACCCCACTGGGCAGTTCTATTTTCCCCAACCCCTTCCTTACACATGAACTAACAGGAACATATAAATCCTATTTATCCAAGCCATTCCCAGGAGGAAATTGGCAGTGTTTGTATCTGGCTTGACTCCCAGATGCCTCCAGGAATTAAAGGATGGGTCAGGAAGATCAGAAGCTGGCAAAGTGCCCAACAAGCTTCATCAGTACCTTAGAACTGTCTCCAGCTGTCAAAAGTAGTTAGAGCCAAACACGTTCACATACACACACACACACACACACACACACACCACTCATGCATACACACACCTTCACACATATACACAGCTACTCCTTTTGTTTAGAAAAACATACTATAACTGCCTCCCACTAGATATCTCCATTTCATAATAGCTCACTCCACCTCCCATCTGTGTTATTGTTCATTTATACAAGTTTATACAAGTTTCAAAATCAACTCTACTGAACTGATTTGTCTTGGCTTTCTCCTCTTCTACCCATGATTCATAGTAAATAATCTCTAGTTTTAGGCCCTCATTTCTGACTTCTTTCCTCTATAACATACATTTTTCCTTCAAGAAGCTCCCTGAAACACATTTGTCCCCAGATTCCCAGAATTCAATATGTCTATTTCTCTAGTACCTCTAGTAAAAAGGAACATAGCTCAAAATAAACACAATATATGGTATCAAAGTGTAAAAAGAAAGTTTGTCACAAACAAGGACCTTCTTACCCAAGTATCCATCATCATTCTAGACACTCCTGAAGACAAAATATTTACCCAAAAAGAGCTACAAAATTATCTATGAAGATTTCTCTTTGATAATGATTTTTACAACATTTTTAGCCTTGTAGGCTCAAAAGCCTAGAATTACTACAGTCAATTCTTATTTTCAACTTGGATCTCTCACTTTATATTCCCCACAACTGGCTCTTTTACTGATTCCAAATATCAACTCATGGCATGCCCTGTTCCAGTATTGGAAGCCTGAGAAATGTCTTATGAAGTATCTTCTGACAAGTGAGTATAAAGTTCAGCATCTTTGCCTTGTAGTCACTCCTGGCACATTAGACCAAGGTGACTGATTAGTCAGCTTGGGAAAATAGCCCACCACTCTATTCCCAACAGTACTTGGCAGACAACAAGTGATCTATATGAGGTGGTGTCTGGAACAACTGCCACTATAAATGTCTTGGATATGCAGGTTGTGACCCCCATCAAAGCAATCATGGGTCTGGAAGGAAAGAAATCTCTGTGTGAAGTGTTGTTATTCATTGTCTGTTTTTTAAGTTCTAGGTTCAGTGTTATCCCTCTAAGAAGTGAGAGAAGAAGAAATTGGACAGAAGAAGCATGGGCTATTCATTACATTTATATCCTTATTTTGAGGTGGTTGAAAAATATAACTCCGTTTTGGGGTACCTTGGGAGACAATTCTCCATGGAGACCTATAGAAGATTATAGGTTCTCCCTGACTACCCTCATGTGTTTTTCACAGTTCTTCATCCTCATCAGAGACTATTCTAAACAGTCTCCACAGTCTCTACTGAGAATGTAAGATCCCGAGGGAGAGGAGAACCCAGCCTCTTTTTTGATAAGCTCAGCTAGATGTTTCACCCCTACCGACTAGCATTCATGATGCTAAAAGGTATTGTGCATGCTGCCAGAAGAAAAACGTAATCACCAGTATTACCCAGTTACAAACCCTGTAACCTTCCTATAAAATATGTTGGCATAACAGTGGCACAGATGTTATGAAAGTAACCAATTTTCTCAATTGGATTTAAGGCTTACTCCATGAGATGGAGCCCAAATCTGAAACTACCAAAGAGGCGAAGAACCTCGGACTAGCAAGGTTATGGATCTTTGAGAAAACCTACTATCATTAATCTGCCAAAGGGACATAGTAATAAAATGACTACTAATAGCATATTTATACCCATAGATCAGAGCAGCACTTAGTCCTCATCAGAGAAGCTTTATCTTGCAGTAGATGGTAATTAAAAGAGATTCACAGCTGAACAATGTGCAGAGAATGAGAGACTTAGGAGCACTTAGTTCTAGATTCGATGTCTTTATCAAATCCATTCCACAAGGCCCGGGATCTACACTGAAGAGTAAAGTTATTAAGTAAAGCCAGGGGTGGTGAATGACTGCAAAGAAATAGTGTCTTCCAGGTACAACAGGAAGGTTCACTTATGAATTCATGGATGTTATGACAGAATGCACAAGTCCTACATAACTTCAAACTAGACATAATTCCAGCATGGAGAAAGGGAAGGGACACAAAGTCCCACCCTAACCAGAAAGCTATCTATATTTGCTGGGAAAGAGAAAATCAGTTTTTTCTAATGGGGTATCATTGGGTATATCAACACACTCCAGGGCAGGTCCAATGACCAGGAGTAGTTGGTCAATACAAAATAGACACCAGATTTTTGTGTGTATATGCTTTTTTATTTTGGTTTGGTATTTTTTATCTTATTAACTGTTGTTTGTTTTAATTTTCAGTTTTGGAGGTTTTGTTTTTGTTTTATTCTGTTCTTTTTGAGAGAAAGAAAAAACAAGAAGCAAGATAGGTATAGTTAATCTGAGAGAACTTGGGGGAGAAAAGAATATAATCAAAATACATTGTATAAAAAATTAAAGAAAAAACAATGCTAATGCAGGTTGATGAGTAAACTGAAGCATAGCTGCACAAATGGGAAATGGATCAAGCATCTTCAAGCTTTAGTGTGGAGATTTTATAGCATTCTAACTCTGGGGATAAATTTTTGGCAGATAACTTATATTCATTTTTAATTTTT
>NC_022017.1:526025-527680 GCF_000317375.1 Microtus ochrogaster
TTTTTATTAAAATAAATTTTATACAATATGTTTTGATCATATATACTTTCCCTTCTCCTGATTTTACCCAGATCCTATCCACCTCTCTACCTACCCAATTTCATGTTATTTCTCTCCCTCTTTCAAAAAAAATAAGAAAAACAATGAAAATTATAATAAAAAACTGAAAAAGAAAATAAATTAAAAATAAAATTAAACAAAACACTCTGTTCCCCTAGATCCAATCCCTCTGTTTCATTCCTGGCACTGTAACTAAAGAACAGCTGCAATCTTCCTCCCCTCCCTCCTATTCACCCTGCCCCACACACATCTCCTGTGGCTCACACAGACCATTGTCTCCTAACCTCCCTCCCTCCACTTGTCCCTGTATCCCAACCTCCAACACCAGAAGGCATTACTTGTGAACACACCAGCTGAGCAAGCCAGTAAAACAGACAACACACAGCCATCACACTCTCTGAAAATTCATAGGGGAAACAGAAGCCAAGGAACAAAACACCTATCCAAGATAACCCAGAAGATAGCACCAGACACCAGGTGCTAACAAAAGAACCCAATAACAGCCAGGGCAATATATCTCCATTCGAGTTCAGCTACCCTACCACAGCAGGCCCTGAATATTCTAACATAGCTGAATAACAAGAAAAAGACCTTAAAATCAACTATATGCAGTTGATAGAAGTCCTTAAGAAAGAAAGAAAGAAATTCCTTAAAGAAATCAAGGAAAACACAAACAGTTGAAGGAAATAAATAAAACTGTTCAAGACCTGAAATGGATACAGAAGCAATAAAGAAAACATAGACTGGGAGAATTCTGGAAATGTAGGACTATGAACAGGAATGATAGATACAACCTTCACCAACAAAATACAAGAATTGGAAGAGAGAACCTCAGGCACTGAAGATGCTATAGAGATAACAGATTATTTTACATTAGTAAAAGAAAATATTGAATCTAAAAGACTCCTGACACAAAACATCCAGGATCTCTGGGACACCATGAAAGGAAGAGGAAGATTTCAGCTCAAAGGCTCAGAAAATACTTTCAACAAACTCATAGTAAAAAAACAACAACAACAACAACAACAACAAAACCTTTCTAACCTACATAAGGAAATGCCTATAAAAGTACAAGAAGCATACAGGACACCAAATAGATTGGACCAGAAAAGAAAGTTCCCTTACCACATAATAATCAGAACACTAAACATACAGAACAAAGAAAGAATACTAAGAGCCATATGGGGAAAAAAGCAAGTAATCATAAAAGCAGACCTATTAGAATTACACCTGACTTCTCAGTGGATGCTCTAAAAGCCAGGAGGGCCTGGACAGATGTGCTACAGACACATTCCCTTCAGATTCTGAAACTGTAGTCTGTCCCCCTCTCCCATAGCAACAATGGCTCTTTGCTACATATATTCATTGTCTCAACTTATGAAAGTTGTACATGAGTTTATAACATTGTTTACAAAGTTAGATGCTTGATTGTCTTCAAAATTACATACAAAAGCTGGGCAGTGGTGGTGCATGCCTTTAATCCCAGCACTCGGGAGGCAGAGACAGGTGGATCTCTGTGAGTTCGAGGCCAGCCTGGTCTACAAGAGCTAGTTCCAGGACAGGAACCAAAAGCTACAGAGAAACCCTGTCTCAAA
>NC_022017.1:537041-563434 GCF_000317375.1 Microtus ochrogaster
CAGGAAGCCTGGCGCAGGAGCTGAAGGTGCCTGGGCTCCCTTACAGGGGACCCTGAGGCCTGCCCGGTAGGCAGGCACTCACTGCTCTCCCCAAAGCCTATTTTTGATTGCAGCGCTGCGCCTCTCTCTGCTGCGACTGCGCGCCTCTCCGCCACGACTCTGGCACTGGGTTTTGATCCTAAACCATGTTTTCTAGACTCAAATGAACTTTACAACCAGGGATCTTGATTTTCTCTGATGTTGGAGACTCATTCACATACAAGTTGAGGAACATGAGGCTATGAAGGAAAAATGGACATGACAGGGAAAAGAAGAAGGGTAGCCAGAATCACCAGCACCATATTATCTTACATGAAGAAACTGTCGTGTTCTTAAAAAGAAAAAGAAATGATATGACGCTGAGGGACCAACGGTGCAGATTTTCACAAAATCTTAGTCCTGAGAGACACAAAGAGGGCAAGGAGATGCAGGGAATGTGAAAACCTAGAACACATTCATTTTTGTGTGTTTCCTGGCATGAATCTTTGATTGCTTTCCAAAAGAGTTAACTGAGATTAGCAACATATTTGCAAATAAAGTGTAGAACAGAAAAGAATACCATATGGAATTTAAAAACCCAAGCACAGCTTAAATTCAAGCTATGATGGTCAGTAAATAAATAGATGTTCCAAGAGTGTACGCAAGGACAAGAAGGGTCAGAATTCTAATAATCCATAAGCCAAATCCAATCTTTACATGCAATACTCAAAACTTAGGCTCAGGCAAAAATCTTTACTCTTTCCAAGGTCAACACAAGGAGTACCAAGAACTTCATGCTTGAAGCTGAAGAGCAAAAAGAACCTCCAGTTTCTTGCACAAAGCAAGGCATTTTTTTCAGAGATCATGCACACAGTGACCAATCAGAAGTCACAAGGTCAGGTTTTGTCTAGAGAGTATCTTTCAAGTTTAGTGGTAAAGCAAACAGGAGGATCAACAGCACAGCCAGAACACATTTGGAAAGTCATGGTTTAATTCCAGTGACACAATTGAAAAAGGCCTGCGTTTTCCACATTAAATGTTTCCCAACAATAACTTGTCTCTATGTTTCATTTCCTTTGTGCGATAGAAAGCTTCCATATATAAAAGTACTGAAAATTGGCAAATGTCCAGGACCAGTCTTTCTGACATCTGCAGTTCTCTTTCCAAGTGCATCCAAAGTTAGATACTTTCAGCCTGGTCAGCTCCCTGTCTCCTCTAAGGAGAGGAGCCAAAGTCAAGACCAGCCAGGTAGTCAATCTGTATGCTTAAAACTATGTAATTTCTATGAGTGTAACCTGAGAGCCACCTGGCTTTCAGAAAAAGAGCCTAAGACTTATTGAATGTGACCACATAGATTTTATGGTTTTGGTTTTGGTTTGGTTTGGTTTCTTGACTGGTTCTCACTGTAGTAGTACTAGTTGGCCCAGAATTTACCATGACAGACAAGGGTAGCCAAGATTCAAAGAATTATTAGACTCTACTCTTCCTCTGGATTTTACAATTTTTTTTCTGATAATTTTTTATTACTTCATAAATAATACCATTCAAAATTTCCACTTCTTCCCCTCCTCCCACTTCTTTTGCTCCCATACTAACCCTTCCCCACCCCTCCAGTCCTAAGAGAGGGCAGGATACCCTGCCCTGTGAGAAGTTCAAGGCCCTCCCCCTCCATCCAGGCTTAGAAAGGTATGCATCCAAACTAGACTAGGATCCAAAAAAGTCAGTACATGCAGTAGAGACAAATCCCAGTGCCATTATCATTGGCTTCTCAGTCTACCTCAATTATCAGCCACATTTAGAGGGTCCAGTTTGATCCCATGCTCGTTCAGTCCCAATCCAGCTGGATTTTGTGAGCTCCCATTAGTTCAGGCACACTGTCTCAGTGGGTGGACCAACCCCTCATGGTCCTTACTTACTTTTTCATATTCTCCCTCCTTCTGCTCTTCAACTGGACCTTGGGAGCTCAGTCCAGTGCTATGATATGGGTCTCTGTCTCTGTCTCCATCTGTCACCAGACAAAGGTTCTATGGTTCAAGATAGTCATCAATCTGACTATGGGACAAGGCCAGTTCAAGCACTCTCTCCTCAACTGCCAGGGCCCTAGCTGGGGTCGTCCCCATGGACACATGGAAACCCCTCTAGAGTCAAGCCTCTTGCCAACCCCACAATGATTCCTTTAATTAAGACATCTTTTTCTCTGCTCCCATATCCATCCTTCCTCCATCTCAATGATCCCACTCCCCTAAGCTATCCCCAACACTCCCCCCTTCTCACTTCTCTCTTTCCTTCTCCCCTTCCCCCCACCCCACCCCAACCCCATGCTCCCAACTTTTGCCTGGCAATCTTGTCTGCTTCCAATTTCCAGGAGGATCTATATATATTTTTCTTTGGTTTCACCTTATTACTTAGGTTCTCTAGGATCACGAACTATAGGCTCAATGCCCTTTGTTTATGGCTAGCATCCACTAATAAGTGAGTACATACATATTCATATTTTTTGGTCTGAGTTATCTCACTTAGGATAGTGTTTTCTATTTCCATACATTTGCATGCAAAATTCAAGATGTCATTGTTTTTACTGCTGAGTAGTACTCTAATGTGTAGATGTGCCACACTTTCTTTATCCATTCTTCCATTGAGGGGCATCTAGGTTGTTTTCAGGATCTGGCTATTACAAATAATGCTGTTCTGAACATAGCTGAACAAATGCTTTTGAAATATGATTGGGCATCTCTTGGGTATATTCCCAAGAGTGGAATTGCTGGATCCTGAGGTAGGTTGACTCCCAGTTTCCTGAGAAACCGCCACACTGATTTCCAAAGTGCTTGTACAAGTTTGTATTCCCACCAGCAATAGATGAGTGTTCCCCTTACTTCACATCCTCTCCAGCATGGGTTATCATTGGTATTTTTGATTTTAGCCATTCTGACAGGTATAAGATGGTATCTCAAGGTTGTTTTGATTTCCATTTCCCTGATTGCTAAGGAGGTTGAGCATGACCTTAAGTGTCTTTTGGCCATTTGAACTTCTTCTGTTGAGAATTCTCTGTTTAGTTCAGTGCTCCATTTTTTAAATTGGATTATTTAAAATTTTAATGTCTAGTTTCTTGACATTCTCTTGGATTCACCATTCTTTCTAAGTGTTTCATGGTTAGACTGAGAGAAGGCCAGAATACAGATGACATTGCCTAAGGTCAAGACAAAGAAAATTAAAACTTTGACTGCCAAGAGGACAATGAGCAATGCCAAAGATCAGCGTCTAAAATGCCAAAGCCCTAAAAGAAGACGGGAATCTCTGAAAAATGTAGCAAGAAAGACTCTTTTGTAGTAGTAGGAGCAGCAGGCTGCATCCCCGGCACCCAGCCGCCCCCACGGCTAGCTTTACCCAAAATAATTACACGGAAACTGTATTCTGTTAAACACTGTTTGGCCCATTAGCATTAGCCCTTACTGGCTAATTCTGATATCCCGATCAACCCATCTCTAATAAACTGTAGCACCGGTCTTACCAAGAAAGATTCTAGCCTATGTCCATCCTGGGTTGGAGCTTCATCGCATGCATCTTCCCGGGAGCGGGGAGCATGGTGTCTCTCTGAGGCATCTGCCCCCGAGAGGAGAGCTGTCGAGTCTGAGCTCACTTCCTCTTCCTCCCAGCATTCTGTTCTGTTTACTCCTCCCACCTATGTTTTAACCTATGAGGGCCAGCCAAGCAGTTTCTTTATTTCTTAACCAATGAAATCAACAGATTGATATATGACACTCCCACATCACTCTTCAGTTTTGAACAGCAGGTAGCAGCTCAAAACACATCAAACAAGAAATGGCAACAGAGTCAGGAAGATGGATATCTGAATGAATTAGAATTATAAAGAGGAAAAGTATGCTGTAAGGGAGCCAGCCAACCTGGGCCCAGGACCAGCTTTGGACCTAGAAGAATTATTCCTGGTAAAAGCAGCAGTCGTACAAAATCGTGGTGTGAAAACATGGCATTGACCTGTCTGGGTCCATTACTGCTTAGAATGGAGTGCACAAGAATGCAAACAGGCTAGCATCTGAGCAGCACAGCTTTCTAGGAAAGGGCTATGCTTACTTTAATATTTTATTGAAAAACAATACACAGAGACCAAAAGTCAGAAAGAATAAATGATACTTAAAAAGCTATTTAAAGTAGATATCCATATGTAGACTTGGAGAATTGGCTGAGCAGTCAAGAGCCCTTGACACTCTTCCCAAGGATCCAAGATTGGTTCTCAGTCCCGACCTGAAAGGTTCACAGCTTCCTAAGTCTAGTTCCAAGGGATTTGTCTTCTTCTTCTTCTGGCCTCCTTGGACAGAGGTGGTGCTCACAAACAACACATCTGCACCATGACACACCATAACCTGTGCTGGTCACTTTTAAAGCTCCTCCAAGGACTCTGTGTCAGTCATAACTCCTTTCATCCCAACAAGAACGATCACTACCCTTTACCTAATCTGCTGTTTGTTTATGGTGTTGCCCCCCCAATGTGACTCCCTGGACACCACAGTTTGTAATTATTTTTCATCTCTTTTCATCTAAAAATTCCCTTCCATTCATTTTTCTTCCTGTCAATGCATCATTTCATTGTCATTGTTTTTTACTACCAAGTAAAGTTACCACATTTTCCTTATCCATTCTTCAGTTGAGGGGCATCTAGATTGTTTCCACGTTCTAAATACTATGAATAATGCTGCTATGAACATATTTGAACAAATGTGCTTGTGGTATGGTTGAGCATTCTTTGGGTATATGCCCAAGAATGATATAACTAGGTCTTGAGGTAGATTGATTCCCAATTTTCTGAGAAACCGAGGCTTATCTTATCAATATTTTTATTTAGAAATAATTTACAATATTATTATCAATTCTGCTAGTGTTTCTATCACTAAATTTTTTAAATTGTTTCCATTGTAAATTCTATTAGTGAAGGCTTTAAAAATATGTTATTTATTTCAAATCCCTGTAATGTTATAAATATGTATATAGGTATTCATGTATTAAATTTTTAAAAATTGTAAGGCCGTATAACTCTGAAGTTATTGCTTGGGGACACTCTTATATAGGTCTCATTTGCTCTTATGTGGTCTACAGATAAACAAGCAGGCAACACATAGCTTCCCACAAAATGATGTAGGTCAAAAGAAACCTGTCTTAGCCAAAGGCAGTGGTTGTGCACAGCTTTAATCCCAGCACTTGGGAGACAGAGACAGGCAGATCTCTGTGAGTTCGAGACAAGCCTGGTCTATAGAGGGGGTTCCAGGACAGACTCCAAAGCTACAGAGAAAGCATGTCTTGAAAAAAAGGAAGAAGAAAAGAAGGAAAAGGAAAGGAAAAGAAAAGAAAGGAAATAAACAAAGAAAAGAAAAGGACCTTGCGAGCTAGAGAGATGGCACAGAGGTTAAGAGCATTAGGTGCTCTTATAGAGGACCCAGGTTCAATTCCCAGCACCACATGGCAACTCACAACTGTCTATAACTTCAGTTCCAGGAGATATGACACAGATATACATGTAGGCAAAACACCAATGTACATAAAATAAAATTAAATTATTTTTTTAAAAAAAGAAAGAAAATAGCCTCTTTTACCTATTGATTATTTATGCTTGAAAGTGAGTCAATGCATCTATGAAACATGTGTTTGGACTATCGATGGATTTTTGTCCTGCACCATGCTTGAAGGTCTATATTTGGATGCTTCTGGATTTATGACTCACTGTCACATCGTTCCTTCTTTTCTAGGTTTTGGCAAACTGATGCCTGTAATCCAAGATAAATCAGTTTCATGTTCACACTTTTTAGTAAGATCACAGAGGACAAACTATCATTTCACCAATAAGCACATAACACCTACCCAGGGAGTTTTTTATTTGTGCTTTGCTTCATGCATGTGATGCTACAGTTATTGACATCCAGTATCTAAATATTAATTGACGGGGGTTTCAAAGTGGTGGTATTGGGGATACAGTTATTCAGTTGGAACTTATTTCTAGAAGAACATTTCCTTAAATACTACTGTTACATTTTTTTAATGGTAGCTATGTGTAATTATGCATATCAAAATAACTGTTTGGAAAACTCATAGACTAGGAGACTGATTCAGCAATCACAGGGCCTGTATGGATCTGCACCAGGTTCCTTGCAGACACACTACAGCTTTCACTTTAATACTTTTATGGAGCTCCTGAATCTGTGAACAAGTGGGTCTCTGATTCTTGTGCCTGCTCCTGGGGCTCTTTTATTTTCTGTCGGCTTGGCTTGTTTAACTTTGATACAATAATTTTTATTTTATCTTAGTATATTTTATTTTTTTATGTTTGTTATGTCTTAGAAGCCTATTCTTTTCTAGTGAAAGGCAGAAAGGGAGTGGATCTGCATGGGCAAAGAGGTGGCGAGGAACTGGGAGGAGTAGAGGAAGGGGAAATGGTATTCAGGTTATATTGTGTAAGAAAAGAATCTATGTTTAATAAACGAGAAAAAATAAAAAATACTTAAGAAGTTTAGAAAATAACTACTCAGCTATTTCCCTTTACTTACCAGTTTAAAAGACAGTGAATCAAGTCAAACTCATGGGCAGAGGTCTGTAATCCCTGCTAAGTAGGAGACATTGATAAGATTGTAAATTCAAACTCTTCTGGAGCTACAGCATCAGCCAAGGTTAGTCCAGGCAATTTAAGGACACTTTGTCTCAAAATGAAAAGCAACAAAGGCTCTTCCCACCGAGCAGAATTCAGTTCCCAGCACCCCACACCCAGCAGCTGACTCCTGTAACTCCTGTAACTCCGCTCATACACATAGACACATGCATAGATACATCATATTAAATTTTAAATGTAAAAGAAAATAACTGAAAAGGGAAGTGAGGGTGTCTTCACTGGAAGAGAACCCTCACCTATGCACATGAAGTCTTAAATTCAATCCCTAAACCACAAGGGGAAAAAGGAAATGAATTACACTTCCTCTGGAAACACCCAGAATCCCAACTTTAGCCAGAAGAAACTTCTTTGAGTGTGGTCCTAAGTGCTTCTGAAGTGGACACTAAAAATTTGTATAACTTCATCCATGCTCCAGACCTGAAACTGATCATTCCTTCAAAACACCTGACTTCTTTTTATGACCAAAAAAAAATCAACACCTCAATCCAGTATCATGGGTGCATGGTTCCATGAGTGTGCACATGGAGATCAATGTGAACACACATATTTTTAAATTGAAAATAGGTTTATTTAATACAATATATTCTGATCATAGTTTCCCATACCACAAATCCTCCCATATCTTCCATATTTTCCCACCCATTCAAATCTATACCCTTTCTTTCATGCTTCATTAGCATACAAACAGGCATCTAAAAATAATTATAATATAAAAGAGAAACAAACAAATCAGAATAAGAAGAAACAAACAGAAGAAAAAAAAACAAAAAAAGCACAAGAAACACATACAGACACATACAAGGTTTCTCACACAAAAATCCCATAAAAACACAACACTGGAAACTATAATATATACACAAAAGATCTGTAAGGAGAAATAAAATAAATATAGTGCCCACAAAAAGCATTATAAGACAAAGAATGTCCAAAAATGTCATTAAGTTCATTTTGTGTTGGCCATCTCCCATTGTTCTTGAGGTATATCCTTAAGAGGGATCTGCATACTTGTCGAGATTCTGGTGAGACACCTAAGTTGGATACAGTTTCTGGATTAGGGATGAGGATTTGTGTCTACCTCTCTCAGCACTGGCACTCCCATTTGGTTTAGACGTGTGCAGGTCCTACGCATGCTGCCATAGTCTCTGTAAGCTCATGCATTTGTCAGTCCTGTATCTGTAATGCCTGTTTCCTGGGTGTCCTTATTCCTCTCTGACTCTTACAATCTTTCTGCCTCCTCTTCCTCAGGGTTCTTGAGCCCTGGGGGGAGAGATCTGATGGAGGCATATCAATCTTTCTGTCTATTCTATCATAGAGCTGTGAAGGGAGAGATTGATGGAGATATTGTGTTCTAATGTCTCTCATACTCTGCACCCTGTATTGTGTGTGTCTCTGTTTTGTTGGGGTCTAGCCTCAACAGAATTTGGACATTCCAGAGTAGAGGTGTGAGGATTAGAAATATTAAGCAAAAGGAAAAGAGATCTGAGAGGAATAAAAGACAGAAACACAGAACCAGGAAAGACATTCAGTGAACACTGAATTCTGAATCCACCTGTGATTATTTTTCATATGCTTATATACTTCACTCCAAAGGAGCAGCTACTCCCTAGAACCTTCTGCCAATCTCCGTGAAGGAGCAGGAATAGACTTGAATTCTCAGATCTTTGGTCAAGGTGGAGTGGATCCATCTTTATGGGCCATCTTAATATCCAAAACACCAAGATCTACATCTTAGGTCAGGATAATTTGTTTGGAGTAACACCTGTTGTCAGCATCTTTGAAGAATAAGCTCACACTCTCTGACTGTTAGTCAAGGTGGAACAGACTCATAACTGTGGGCCCTGGCACGGTTTTTGTTCCCAACTACTGCAGGAGGAAGCTTCTCTGATGGTGGCTGAGTAAGATACTAATCTATGAATATAGCAGAATGTTGTTAGTAGTCATTTTATGACTATTCCTTTAGCAGAATGTAGTATTTGATTTCCCCCAGATCCATGCAGGTTCTTGACCTATTAAGGTTTATTTTGGCATTAAGCTCATTAAACCTCCCAGGGTTCAGAAAAAAAAATCACTATAGCAGGCAAAAATCTGACTAAAGGGGTAAAAACAAAATAAATTAACTCATGTAAAGGAGGCCACTTGTTGGTTCCTGGCCACCCAGCTAGCTTAGACCAGAAATGATCACACAGAAGCTGTGTTAATTAAATCACTGCTTGGCCCATTTGCTCTAGCTTCTTATTGGCTAACTCTTATATTAATTTAACCCATTTCTATTAATCTGCATATCACCATGTGGCTATGGCTTACCAGGTAAAGTTCCCAATGTCTATCTCTGGCAGCTCCACGGCTTCTCTCTGACTCCACCTTCCTTCTACCTTTCTATAGGTCAAGCCAGTTTCTTTATTCATTAACCAATATAAGCAGCACATAGTCATAAAGACCTTCCACTCCAACACAAATCTTTTTATCACGTCTCATTTATTCTTTATATTGCCTCTCTAATGGCCATACTGTTCCTCATTCTTTGCTGTTCCTATTGTTCTCACTGTGCCTGCTGTCCCCCTTCCCATGAGGTTTCCAGTCTTTATAACCCACACAGACTATGGTCTCAGCATGCATCTCAGAATCATTAAAAAAAAAAAGGTAGGACCCAGCAAGGCAGTACTCCAGAAAAAAAAGTGACACTACCCAGGAAGGGTAACATCCAAGCAGAAATACCTAACATTCCAAAACATTAGATAAGATCACTAGACATCACTGAACCCTGGACTCACCCACTCCCCTCACCCCAATCTCTTTTGTGATAACCAGCTTTAGGGATGCCCAGACCTATTTGTCAGTAAGGGCAGGCACGCTGTCTTCCTATCTTTAGAAATTCCTACATGGTCTGTTAGCAAAGATAATTGTGGAAGACTGACTTTATGTAGATCTGATTATTAGAACAAAGAGTGAATGTTATTGCTCTAAGGCCCATGGAAGGTCATTCTGCTGCCTGTACAGGAGGGAGTTACACTGCTGAGGTACTTTGGGAATGAATCCCATTTTGAAGGTGGTTTCTACAGAACTGACTGTCCAAAAGACAAGTTTTCCCAAAGGTCTAAATCAAGTTCTCCATATGGAGTATATACTCCTGATGATCTGTCAATTTTTCTCTCAACTGTACATTTATTATATAATACTTGTGGGCTCCAACATTGACTAAACAGTACAGTGTCTGGTATGGAGTCCATCTCATTGAGTGGACCTTACATCCAATAAGATATTGGTTGGCTAATCCCACAGGCTTTCTGATACTATTCTAACAGTGGGTCTTTCAGGCAAGTTCTCACTGCAAATCAAAGGGTTTGTAGCTCTATTGCTGTTTACTTTTATCCTCAGATAGCATGCAGAGTTCCTTCCAGTAGGAGTGAAGGCTCTAGATAGACAACAGCTCAACTTTCTGTACTCAATGAATTATGTAGGTATTGTCTTTAGCAATAGGCTGTACCATTAGTTCACATACATATTCTATAAGATTAAAATACTTTATGAGAAGATACTATGATGAAACCCAATATTAATTAAAAATACTTCATAAATTCATATTAATATTTCCAATCATTTCAAGGAAATTTCGTGTCTTTTTTTTAGTGTACCTTATTTTGCATTTATTTTCACATCTTTTTTAATATGGGTCCACCATATAAGAGAAAACTTGTGGTACTTGTTGATTTGTCTCTGTTAAAGTCATTCACATTCAGAATCCTGGTCCACAAGGACACAGGAAATGATGCAGAAGCTACTGTCGCCTGTTCAGTATATTCAGAATATACACATAACAGTTAAAAATCACACTATCTGAGTATGCCTCCATACTCAGAACAGCATGTACCCCTGGCATCCATACATTCAAAGAGTCTAGAATGTTCAGCTCCCCTGGAGCTGCCTCAGTCCAGATCCCACCCTGAGAAAGCTGCTCAGACTCCGCCCTGAGAACGCCCTCCAAATGATGACCCCTCCACAGAGATGCTCAAGACCATTCCCACAGGGTATTTAAACTGCCCCCTGAGAACAAACACATGGTCTCCTCAACTTTCCTTTGGGACACCCAGGAATGTTGTGTTCAAAATAAACCTGGATTTATTGATTCGGTTTGACTGGCTTATTATATCAGTGGTGGCAGATTCCTAGTAACGAGGAATTTAAACTTAACATTCCCTAATTGTCCTAGCTCTACCTCTACATTAAATCTACAGCCATCTCATGCTATTCTTCCCTTTCGGGTTTTTCTTTCATTTCACTTCCATATGTCGCTATTTTTAATGAGCACCTGATCTGCCCTTGTATTAGTTCTCTCTTCCTCTCTACCCCCTCTCTCTCCTGCCTGCCTTCCTATTTTTGTTATCTTGTCTGAATCTCTTCCTCTATCAGATTTCTTAGGAATATCACATTAATAGTCATTATCTGCATCTTGTTTTGGTTTTGGTTTGGGTTTTTTAAGACAAGGTTTCTCTGTGTAGTCTTGATTGTTCTGGAACTGACTCTGTAGACCAAGTTGGCCTCAAACTCACAGATATCCACCTGACTCTGCCTCATGAATGATGGGATCAAAGGTTTGCACCACCACCACCTGGATCTCATGTGTATCTTTCATATATTAATTTTCCTTTAGGTTGCTTATTAGTTTTACCTAATAGACCAAAGGCTTATTATTTTATTTTAAAGTTCAGCAACTCTTTATACTGTATCTTGGTGTTGGTCACTCTAGGTTTATTTCCTCAAGTCAATGAGAATGTCATTCAGTTTGTAGCTTTGGATCATTTTTTTTACTCCAGGCTGGCCTTGAACTCACAAAGATCTGCCTGTCTCTGCTGCCCGAGTGCTGAGCTTTCGATCATTTTAATTGATTAATTTTGTTCTAATATAATTTCATACAGGTACATAAAGTATTTTGATTACCTCTACATAACCCTTCTCTTGGCTCCCTCCATGTCTATCCAGCACCACAATTGTCATCCCACCCAGTCCCCTTCCCAGATCCATAATCTCAGGTTTTGTTTTAAAATCCATTTAATTTAGCATGGAGCATCTGGACATTGGATAGAAACTATCCACTGGAATGCAGCGGTATCACCAGTGGGTACATGACTCCCCTATCAGCAGCAAACAGCACAGCCCCCAGAGTCCCTCCACTATTCAAATCTGGGTATTGAGTGGGCCCATTCTTGTACAAATGTACTGTAATTAGGGAAATGTTTCTAGAAGTTGGTTTTCACCAATAACCCCTAGTATAATAGAAACAGTCATTAAAACTCTACCAAGAAAAAAAAAGCCTAGGACCAGATGATTTTAGAGCAGAATTCTACTAGTCTTTAAAAGAAGAGCTAACACAAAATATTCCTCAAATTTATTCAGAAAATAGAAACAGAAGGAACATGGCCCAATTCAGTTTTGAGGTCATAGTCACCCTGATACCAAAACCATATATAGACCCAACAAAGAAAGAGAATTATAGAACCAGTTTCCCTTATGAACATAGAGACAAAAATACTCAATAAAATACTTGCAAACAAAATCCAATAACATGTCAAAAAGATGATCAAGTAGGTTTCATCCCACTGACAAAATCCAAGCCCCTTTTTGATAAATGTCCTGGAGACATTTATCAAATGTCATTTATCAAATGTCAGGGATACAAGGGACATACAAAAAGATAATAAAGGCAATTTACAGAAGGCCTATACCCAGCATCAAATTAAATGGAGAGAAACCCAAAATTATTCCAAAAAAAATCAAGAACAAACAAGGCTGTCCACCTTCTCTATATCTAGTCAATACAGTACTTGAAGTTCCAGCTAGAGCAAAGACAATTAAAAATCAAGGGAATACAAATTGGAACGGAAGAAGCCAAATTATCTTTATTTGTAGATAATTTGACAGTATACATAAATGACCCTAAAATTTCTACCAGGGAACTCCAACAGATAATAAACAGTTTTACAAAGTGACTGGATACAATATCAACTGAAAAAAAATCAGTTGCCCTCCTATGTACAAATGACAAATAGACTGTGTGCCATGTTGCATTAATACCCATGAGAAGGGAAAGGGAAGGGGATCTGGGGCAGAAAGGAGATGGGGGAGGGGAGGGGAGGAGAAAAGGGAAAGGGATATAATAGATGAGGGAAGAATAAACAAAAAAGAAAAAAGAAGAAATTAGGAAGACAACACCTTTCACAATGGCCTCAAATAATATAAAGTATCTTGTGGTGACTCTAGCCAAGTAAGTGAAAGACTTGAATGACAAAAACTTCAAGGATTTGACGAAAGAAATTGAAGACGATATGAGTTGATGGAAAGATCTCCCATGCTCATGGACTGGTAGAATTAACAGAGTAAAAATGGCCATCTTGCCAAAAGCAATTTACAGATTCAATGAAATCCTCATCAAAATTCCAATGCAATTCTTTATAGACCTTGTAAGGACAACTCTCAACTTCATATGGAAAAACAAAAAAATCTAGGATACCTAAAACAATCCAGAACTATAAAAGAACTGCTGGAGGTGTCACCATCCCTGATCTCAAAGTACTATAGAACTTTAGTAGTAAAAGCCACATGGTATTGCCGTAAAACACAGACAGGTGGGTGAATGAAATGGTATTGAAGACACAAACATAAGTTCATCCATCTATTGACAACTGATTTTTGATAAAGAAGCCAGACATACACAATAAAAAAAAAAGAAACTATCTTCAACAAATGGTGGTCATCTAATTGGATGTTTGCATGTAGAAGAATGCAAATGACCCATATTTATTGCCCTGAACAAAACTCAAGTCCAAGTGGATCAAAAAAGTGGATAAAACCAGATACACAGAATCTAATAGAAGACAAAGTAGTGAATAGCTTTAAACAATTGACACAAAAGCTAACAAAACACCAATAGCACAGACACTTAGATCAACAATTAATAAATGGAACCTCATGAAACTGAAAAGCTTCATAAGTCAGATGACACCAAGAAGCAGCCTACAGAATGGGAAAATATCGTGGGAACTCATTCAGCCAATAGCCTATAAGATACCATCCCACTTAGGCATGGTCTCTTTTACTATAAATGCTGACATAAAACTCACCAGGCCTCTCCCCTCTCCTCCCCTCTCTCCCCCCTCTCCCCCCATACCCCTCCCTCTTCTTCTCTCTCTCTCTCTCTCTCTCTCTCTTTCCTTTCCCCCCCCTCTCTCAGCCCCCTCCGCGGCGCAAACCCGCCACCCGCCTCCCCCACCCCCTGCGGGTCCCGGGCGGCCACCGGGAAGTGACACTTTGTTCTTTGGCACTGTTGCCCAGGGCAGGGAGGCGGCGGCAGGCAGGGAGGAGCCCCGAGCCGGCTCCGCGCCGTCGCCGCCCGCCCTGCTGGTGCGGCCAAATTCGCGCCCTTCCTGGCTTGTATTCCCGGGCGGTCTCAGGCCTCTCCGGCCCCGTGAGAGTGCCCCGGCAGGCTCCGAACCCGGTATCCCCGGGTAGGGGGTGGGGACACCACTGCCGAGGCAGCCGGCTTCATTTGTGATCCGCCTGGTGCCAGCGAGACCTGGATTTTCCGATCTGGTTGGCTTGGGCCTCATGGAGCCAGATTGATACCCCTCATCTCCCAGCCCTAGGCCATCGGATGCCCAGAACCTGTAGGCCGCACTGTGGACTTATTCTTAACCGAGAGGGTGCTGGGGGGACCCTGATGTGGCACCAAATGAAATAAACAAAGCTTCTCAGCCCACAGCCCCCCCACCAACCAGGTCCCCTAGACTCCCACAGCCAGCGTTTCTCCCGGGGCAGACTGCCCTGGTGGGCTTTAGCACGCCACAAATGTTCACGCCTTCTCAGCCCGCCAACACTTCTACCCTAGCCGGGCCCAGCCCCCCGAGCAGTGCAGCCTCCCAAGTACAGAGTGCAGCCCCTGCCCGTCCTGGCCCAGCTACCCATGTCTACCCTGCTGGATCCCAAGTAATGATGACCCCTT
Organism: Microtus ochrogaster; assembly: GCF_000317375.1. Lineage (NCBI taxonomy): Eukaryota > Metazoa > Chordata > Mammalia > Rodentia > Cricetidae > Microtus > Microtus ochrogaster. Next base: position 551,723 of record NC_022017.1, read on the forward strand.
CCCAGATCTCCTATTCAGCCTCCCAAGGAGCCTATTATATCCCTGGACAGGGGCGTTCCGCATATGTTGTCCCAACAACAGTACCCTGTGCAGCCAGGGGCTCCAGGCTTCTATCCCGGTGCAAGCCCTACCGAGTTTGGGACCTATGCTGGTGCCTATTATCCAGCCCAAGGTGTGCAGCAGTTTCCTGCTGGTGTGGCTCCTGCCCCAGTTCTGATGAACCAGCCGCCCCAGATTGCCCCTAAGAAGGACTGGAAAACTATCCAAATCTGAGAACCAAACCAAGCGCGGAAGGATAGCACAGAAGAGATCATGTCTGGGGCCTGCACTGCCTCCACACTTCCCCAGATGGAAGGAGGCCTGGAGCCTCAGCCCAATGGGGAGTTGCCTTGGGTTGCTGTCATTATCCGGCCAGATAAGCAGCTATTGGGGGGTAGCAGAACTGCCTAGCCCAGAGCACAGCCCTGGCACAGAATCTCAGCCCTCATCACCTTCTCCAACCTCATCACCACGCCCAATTTTGGAGCCAGGGTCTGAGTCTAATCTTGGAGTCCTCTCCATTCCTGGGGACACTATGACAACGGGGATGATACAAATGTCTGTAGAAGAATCTACCCGCATCTCTTGTGAAACTGGGGAGCCATATTGCCTCTCTCCAGAACCCACTCTTGCTGAACCCATACTGGAAGTAGAAGTGACACTCAGCAAACCCATTCCAGAATCTGGTTCTCTTCCAGTCCTCTCCAGGTTTCCGCGTCCGTGGCACCTCACAGGGCGGAAACTCATGAGCCCACTGGCATGGTCCCATCCAAGGATCTGGAACCAGAGGTGGAGTCAAGCACAGAGCCAGCTTCTCCCCCCTCTTTTAGTTTGTGCATCTGAATCACCTGTGCCCATTGCTCCAACTGCCTAGCCTGAGGAACTGCTCAGTGGAGCCCCCTCACCACCACCAGCTGTGGAGCTAAGCTGTGACCCAGTCAGTGAGCCAGAGGAACAGGTCAAGGAGGTTTCATCCATGGCATCAACCACCACTCTCTCTGCCACTCCACCTGTGGCTCCTTCAGATACTTCTGCTCAGGAGGAAGAAGAGGAGGAAGAAGAGGAGGGCGGGGAAGCTGAGAGTGAGAAGGGAGCTGAGGAGCTCCCCCTTGACGGCACTCCTGTCCCTGCCCAGTTGTCTCAAAAATTTAGAGGTGGCAGCAGCCACCCAAGTGGCAGTATCTGTGACAAAGAGGAGGCAGAAAATTAAAGAGCTAAATAAGAAGGAGGCTGTGGTGACCTTCTAGAGACCTTCAAGGAGATGGACCAGCAGTACCAGAGGTAGAGAATCAGCCTCCCACAAGCATCAACCCAAGCCCAGAGTCTGAGGGCAGCACTGTGCCCCACAGCCTGAGGAAGCAGATGGAACCTGAGACTCTAAGGAAGACAAAATCCACAATGCTGAGAACGTCCAGCCTAGGGAGCAGAAGTACAAGTCGGATCAGTGGAAGCCTCTGAACATTCAAAGAAAGAAGCGTTATGACTGGGAATTCCTGCTCGGCTCTCAATTCATCTTTGCCAGTACGCAGAAACCAGAACGACTGCCCCATATCACTGATGTGGTACTGGACAAGGCCAATAAAACACCACTTCAGCAGCTGGATCCCTCCAGGCTACCTGGCATAAACTGCAGCCCACATTTCACTCCATCTTTTGCCAACCTTGGCTGACCAACCCTCAACAACCATGGGCCCCCAAGGGGTGGGGCCAGGTGGGGAGCTATCCCTAGGGCCGCAGTCACTCTCAGCAAGGCCCACGAAAGGAAACACACAAGATCATTTCCTCAGTCATCATGACTGAAGACATAAAACTGAACAAAGCAGAGAAGGCTTGGAAACCCAGTTCAAAAGGACTGCAGCTGATAAGGATTGAGAGGAAGAGGGTGCTGATGGAAGCAAAATCCAGAAACTGTTTCACAGGGTGTGCTCCATCCTGAACAAGCTGACACCCCAGATGTTCCAGCAGCTGATGGAGCAGGTGACACAGCTGGCCATTCACATGAGGAATACCTCAAAGAAGTTGTTGATATCATCATTGAGAAAGCCATTTCAGAGCCCAACTTCTCAGTGGCTTATGCCAACATGTGCCACTGCCTCATGGTTCTGAAAGTGCCCACTACAGAAAAGCCAACAGTGACTGTGAATTTTCGAAAACTGTTATTAAATCAATGACAGAAGGAAATTGAGAAAGACAAAGATGATGATGTTTTTGAAAAAATAAAAAGAGATGGATGAAGCTGCTACAGCAGAACGGGGTCGCCTGAAAGAAGAACTAGAAGAAGCCCGGGACATAGCTCAGCAATGCTATTTAGGGAATATCAAGTTCATTGGAGAGTTATTCAAGCTGAAGATGTTAACAGAAACAATAACGTATGATTGTGTGGTCAAACTACCTAAGAACCATGATGAAGAGTCCCTGGAATGCCTCTGCCACCTCCTCACCACTATTGGCAAAGACCTGGACTTTGCAAAAGCCAAGCCTCGAATGAATCAGTAATTCAACCAAATGGAAAAAGTCATTAAAGAAAAGAAGACCTCATCTCGTATCTGTTTTATGCTGCAGGATGTACTGGATCTGCAGCAGAGCAATTGGGTGTCATGGTCCCAAGACTGTTGATCAGATCCACAAGGAAGCTGAGATGGAAGAACACTGAGAACATATCAAAGTGCAGCAGCTCAAGGCCAAGGGCAGCAACAAGTGTCAGGGTATGGTGTGGGACAATTGTATTCTGACAATTATATTTTAAATAAACGCTGATTGGTCAGTAGCCAGGCATGAAGTATAGGCAGGACAACCAGACAGGAGATAGAGGCAGGTCAATGAGAACAGGAGTATTCTAGGAAGAAGGAAGCTCTTTCTGCAGTAGTGAGCCCACCACAGAAGAAGCAAGAAGCAATTGCCTTGCTGAAAAAGGTTCCAAGCCATGTGACTAGCATAGGCAAGAATAATGGGCTAATATAAGTTATAAGAGTTAATAAGAAGCCTGAGCTAATGAGCCAATCAGTTTATAGTTAATGTAGGCCTCTGTGTGATTTCTTTGGGACTTAGCGACTGTGGGAACCGGGAGGACAGAAAACTCAGTCAACAGGGGTGGCCCTCCAGCCGTGGCCTTTCACTTGTGGGTGATCATGGCTGGAATACTGTCCCCATCAGCAAAGGCAGCCATCCCATTGACACCTCATGGCTCACCAAGATCACAAAACCTGGTTCCATTGATTCTAACAAGCAACTCTTTGCACCAGGAGAGCAACTGAGTTGGGGCAAGGGCAGCAGTGGGGGCTCAGGGACCAAGCCCTCAGACACAGCATCAGAAGCCACTCATCCAGCTACTAGTACCTTGAATCACTTTTCTGCTCTTCAACAAGCATTACCTACAGAAAACACAGATAACAGGCATGTTGTACAGAGGAGTAGCTTAAGCCAGGAACGAGGTAAGAAAGCTGGGGACGGGGAGACCGACTACAGCAAAGTGAATGGGGGAGGTGGCTGTGGGAACCGACTTGATCGTTCCAGAACACCAGCCACCAAGCAAAGTTTTAGCAAGGAAGTGGAGGAGCAGAGTAGAGCAGCCTTCCCAGCCTAAGGGACTGCACAAGGCAGCTAGCCTCACAGAGGATCGTGGTCAGGATCCTGTGAAGCAGGAAGCCACTCTCCCACCAGTGAGCCCTCCAAAGGCTGCACTCTCTGAGGATGAGGTGGAGAAGAAATCCAAGTCCGTGATTGAGGAATATCTCCATCTCAATGACATTTACACAATGGAATATTACTCAGATGTGAAAAAATGACATCATGAAATTTACAGGAAAGTAGAGAGAACAAGAAAAAAAATCATCCTTCATGAGGTAAGCCATACCCATTCAGTTATATGTGAATATTAGCCATTAAAGAAATGATAACCAACCTATAATTCTTAGCTACCAAGAGGTTAGAGGAATGTACTAGGGGGGACACATGGATCTCCTGGGAATAGGGAAATAGAATAGACTTAACGGTGGGCTAAACATGGGGGGAACAGAGAAGGGGAGAATCAAGCAGGAAGAGAAGATATGGTTGAAAAGTGGATGTGGGGAGAGATGGCTGTGATTGAGGGGAAATGGAGGATGATATGGGAACCTAGTGCAGTGAAAATTTCTTACAATATATGAAAGTGATCCTAATCAGGTCTCCTGATAACAGGAGATAGAGTCTCATCTGGCCATTTCTTGTCACCATTTGAGGCTTCTGGTACCAGGACTGGGTTACATTCAACTAAGTTGTTGGCCAAGGGAGTCCTGTGGAAATATCCAAACAACCCAGGCTGTTGCTAAGACAATGGGTTGTTCCCTACAAGCTGACATCAGGGCCCTATTGCTGAGGACAATATCCACACAACTCACTGAACATGAAGTCAAGCTGGCACCCATATGGAGCCTTCACCCCTAAGTTCTAGTGTCTTTGGTATGGAAAGGTATTCTACAAGCCACCAAAGGAGAAATGTGGACACCAACCCAGCTACAAAATCTTTGTCTTACAATCTGTTCTACCTGCAAAATATGTGAGGGCAATAATGGCACAGAACTTGTGGGACTAGGCAACCAATATCTGATTTGACTTAAGGGCTCATTCTACGAGAAGGAACCCATACCTGATAGACTTGGGTAACCAAGAGCCAGAGACTAGACAGCCCAGTGACCTAGGGTAAAACCAAACACTACTTGTCTAAAAAAATAATAATCAACAAAATGACTCCTAATGATTTTCTGCTGTACTCACAGATCTGTGCCTTATTCAGTCATCATCAGAAAAGCTTCCTCCTGCAGCAGATGGGAACAGATACAAAGACAATAGCCAGACCTTGCATGGAGAGAGAGTCTCATCAAAACCATCCCCTCAGAGCTCAGGGAACCTCACAGAAGAGGAGGCAAGAAAAATGTAAGAGCCAGAAGGATGGAGGACACCAGGAGAGCAAGGGCCTTTGAATCAACTAAGCAAGGCTCACTTGAATTCACAGAGACTGAAACAGCAAGCGCCTGGCTCTGCACCAGATCCTCAATGTATATAGCATAGTTTTCAGATTAGTCTTTTTATGGGGCTCATGAGTGTATAAATGAGTGAGTCTCTGATTCTTGAGCTTTCTCTTGGGCTCTTTTCCTTCTATTTAGTTGCCTGGTCCATCCTCAATATAATAGTTTTTGCTTATCTTATTATATTTTATTTTGTTGTGCTTAAAAAAAGGATCACCAACTTAAGGACTAACTTAATTATATGACAGAATAGATTTACAATTGATCCACTCTGAAAAAAAAGATTAGTTGTGAAGATGTTGTTAAAAATGGAACTTGTGGTAGTCTAGACACATGCAGTAAGAAGTGCTTGATAGAAAAGTCACCCCCTTTCAGCAACATCCATATGTAATCAATAGCACAAATGACACCTGTTCTTCTGTAGCTGTAGACCGCCTTGGTGGGTTACTCAGTCTAGGGGTTGTAACCCACCTGGCAGTTCAGTAATTCCAGCGTCCTGGAGAGGCACTATCTGGAAGATATGGGCAGAGAGAGAGGAAGGAGGCCATGCTAGGTTTGTCAGAGCCTCTCTTTATTAGAGACAGGGTTACAGCTTATATAGGATAAGGAATTGGGGGGGCACAGGGGCCTGGGCTCTTGCTGCGTGGTTCACATTGGTCACGTAGGCCAGGAGGTTACGAAAGGTCAGGTCATGATTCCTCAGCCAGGAAGTCACAAGTTGACACACCTAGTTCTCTAGATAATTGGAGTGTGGGGCAGGTTCCGCTAACAGATAGTTCTCTATTAACAGATAATTGGGTGTGGGGTAGGCTCTGTCAATAGAACAGTTCTCAATACAATTGGGGGTGTGGGGTTCTCTGCAGACTCCCCAGGGCGATGGTTCCTATAATAATTTGGGGGGGGGGGAATGGCTCCTGACATGTAGCCTGCACTGAAATAGATCATAGCACCATGGGTACTTGTTGACAGCAGATAACTGACAGTAACTGGGTGACAGTTGTATAGCTTGGTCTTTTGTGGGACCCCTAACAGTGGGACCAGGACCTGTCCTGATGCATGAGTTGGCTCTTTGGAACCTATCCCCTATGGTGGAATGTCTTGCTCAGGCTTAATGCAAGGGGGAGGAATTTGGTCCTGCCTCAACAAACCATGCTTTGTTTACTCCCATGGAAGGCTTTACCCCTTCTGAATGGAGACTGAGTGAGTGGATTGAAGAAGGATAAATGGGAGGTGAGGGGAGGGAACAAGAGGAGAGGAGGGAAGGGGAACAGTGATTGGTATGTAAAATAAATAAAATTTTAAAAAAGAAATATTTTAAATATTTTTATCTTCTGTCTATGCGTATGTGTAAAGATACATTCATGTTCCTGTAGCGACTAGATGTTAAAATTCAATATCTTGCTCTGCATTTTATTTTCAGAAAGGGTCTCTCACCGAAACTCACTGTTTTGGACAGGCTGGCTGGCTGGCAAGCTCTAGGGATCCTTCTTTCTCTTTATAACTGAGTCATTTCCCAGCTCCTCAGAGTAGTTTCTGTAACCACACAGAACTCTCTCTTTTGTTGTCATCCTATAATGTTAAATGGAGAGATGGCTTCATTGTTAAGAGCACCTGCTGCTCTGGTAGACCACCCAGGCTAAGTTCCCAGAACTCACATTGCAGCTCACAATCACTTGGATCCAAGAGATCCAATATCCTCTTCTGGCTTCTACAGGTACTGCAAGCATGCGGTAATCATATATACATGCACATGCAGGCCAAACAATCATACACATATTTTCTTTTAATTTTAAAAGAAATACTTGGCAGCTTGCTTCTTGAGGTTTGCTGGCTCTGCCCTTTCCCTACTTTTACACTTTTTTCCCTATTTCTCTTCTCTCTTGTCCCTTCTCTGCTTAGTTCTTAGCCTATTCCCAAGGATTCTGCTCCCAAGTAAGAACCATGGCAGTCTGGATCTATAGTTACTGTTGGCATTCAAGCATATCTGGCCTGCCCCCTTGGAGACCAGGCAGAGTGTGTCACCCCTGCACGTGCATGCCCAGTATGCAGGCAGTACCTTGGCCTGCTGTGTGGTCTCTGTGCACATGTGCTGAGCCTATTCCTTTAAAAGGTGGAATACTGCCTGCTTTCTCTCTTTTTCATCTTCTCTCTCTCACTCTCTTTCTCTCATCACTCTCTCGCTCTCTCTCTCTTCCCATGAGACCACACTGAGCCTCTTTCTCTCTCTGCTCTCCTCCTCCCTTCCCCAATAAAATCCTTTACCCAAGTGAGTACTGTCTACCTAGTGTCTCTCTCTCTCACTCACCAGGGGGTCTCTTGGCTCCAACCTGCCCACTGTTTTTAAAATTATAACAGTTACTAGGCTCAGCTGTTCATGCCTGTCCCTTCTGACCTCACTGCATGTCCTGCACCCCAAACTAACTAAGGAAAGCTCCTCTGACTTCAGCTGGGTTTTCATGCTCGTGTGCATTGTTTCCTGAGCAGCATTTGCTGGGGATTTTAGGGTTGACTTCTGAGTCTTATGTAACCTGGTGGTTTATCTTCCTATCTGGGTATTGTTGTCTAGTTCTCTTCTAACTACTATCCACAAGTTTGGGACTTTACTAACTGTTTGGTTTAATCTTTAAAAAAGCCACTCTGCCAATGCAAAGAACTCCAATCAAACCAGATTAGACCAAATTAAAATGCCCATGTTTAATAAATGCAACGCTCTTGAGTGGACTGAGACAGCATGGTGGGTGAAGGAGCCCATGCAAACCCAAAACCACGTGTTCCTTTTTCCAAAGTGAGCCTAAATAGCCTGTGGGAATAGTTCTGAACACCCCCAGGGAGGGGTCAGCGCTTGACAGGCTGGGAGTTAACTAAAATCATCCTTAAAGTGTCCTCTGTCTTCTTCTACAAACCCATAAGAACCCACATCCAGGTTGAGGATTCAGAGTTCATTATAAAAATAATGACTTGACCAAAATTTTCTAAGTGAAAGTGAGATTTCCCTTGTAGAATGGGTGTGGGTTCATGTGAGTTGGTGGAAGAACACAGAGAGCACTTTAAGGATGAATTTAGCCTTTCTAGCAGCAGGGGGACTCAGCCTCTCAGAGAGAGGAGATACCCTCCCTTTGCCAATGGCCTTTTTTATTATTCTCCAAACTGCACCTTTAGCAAGTTGATTTCCATATACCCAAAGCATCCTAACTAAGCTTCCAAAGGGACAATGCCAAATATAAGTTCTTGATTAAAGAAATATCACAGTGTGCCAGATTTGTCTGGCAGAATACAAGATTAACTCAAAAAAAATCAGTAGCCCTCCTTTACACAGATAATAAATGGGCTGAGAAAAAAATCAGAGGAACATCACCCTTCACAATAGCCACAAATAGCATAAAATATCTCAGAGTAACTCTATCCAAACAAGTGGAAGAATTGTATGATAAGAACTTTAAATCTTTGAAGAAAGAAATTGAAGAAGACACCAGAAAGTGGAAAGATGTCCCATGTTCTTGGGTACGTAGAATTACCATAGTAAAAATGACAATCTTACCAAAAGCACTCTGCAGATTCAGTGCAATCCCCCATCAAAATCCTAGCAAAAATTCTTCACAGACCTCAAAAAAATGGTACTCAACTTCATATGCAAAAGCAAAAAACCCAGGATAGCCAAAACAATACTGTACAATAAAAGAACTTCTGGAGGCATCACAATCTGACTTCAAACTCTACTACAGAGCTATAGTACTGAAAACAGACTGGTATTGGCATAAAAGCAGACAGGAGGACCAATGGAAAAGAATCGTAGACCCAATTAATTCACACACCGACAAGCACCTGATTTTTGACAAAGAAGCAAAAAAATATAAAATGGAAAAAAAGAAAACATATTTAACAAATGATGCTGGCATAACTGGATATCAGCATGTAGAAGAATGAAAATAGACCCATATCTATCACCATGAACAAAACTCAAGTCCAAATGGATTAAAGACCTCAACATAAAGCCAGCCACACTGAACATCAAAGAAGAGAAAGTGGGAAATACACTTGAATGCATTGGCACAGAAGACCACTTCCTAAATATAACCCCAGTAGCACAGACACTGAGAGAAATAATTAATAAATGGAACTTCCTGAAACTGAAAAGCTTCTGTAAAGCAAAGAACATGGTCAACAAGACAAAAACGCCAACCTATAGAATGGGAAAAGACCTTCACTAACCCCACATCAGACAGAGGTATGATCTCCAAAATATAAAAAGAACTCAAGAAATTGGTCATCAAAAGAACAAATGACCTAATTAAAAAATGGAGTACAGACCTAAACAGAGAACTCTCAACAGAGGAATCTAAAATGGCTGAAAGACACTTGAAGAAATGTTCAACATCTTTAGTCATCAGAGAAATGCAAATCAAAACAACTCTGAGATTCCATCTTACACCTGTAAGAATAGACAAGACCAAAAACACTGATGACAACTTATGCTGGAGAGGATGTGGGGTAAAGGGAACACTTCTGTGTTGCTGATAGAAGTGCAAGCTGGTACAACCCTTTGGATATCTGTATGGCAATTTCTCAGAAAATTAGGAAACAACCTTTTTCAAGACCCAGTAATACCACTTTTGGGTATATATCCAAAGGATGCTCAATCATAGCACAAGGACATGTGCTCAACTATGTTCATAACAGTATTGTTTGTCATAGCCAGAACGTGGAAACAACCTAAATGCCTCTCAATGAAGAATGAATAAGGAAAACGTGGTACATTTACACAATGAAGTACTACTCTGCAGAAAAGAATAATGACATCTTGAAATTTGCAGGCAAATGGATGGATCTAGAAATTGTCATATTGAGTGAAGTAACCCAGAAAGACAAATATCATATTACTCACTCACAAGTGGTTTTTAAACATAAAGCAAAGAAAACCAGCCTACAAATCACAATCCCAGACAACCTAGAAAACAATGAGAACCCTAAGAGAGGCATATGTGGATCTAATCTACATGGGAAATAGAAAAAGACAAGATCTCCTGAGTAAATTGGGAGCACATGGACCATGGGAAAGGGTTGATGGGGAGGGGAGAAGCAGGGAGGGGAGCAGAGAAAAATGTATAGCTTAATAAAATCAATAAAAAAAAAGAAAAGAAAAAAAAGAAATATCACATGTGCCAGATTTTTCCCAACCAAGTTCTTTTAGGCTCTGTACCCTTAGGAAACTCCAGACATGATTTACATATGTTGAACAAAAGGTGCAGAAGACAAAGGGCAGATTAAGGCTACCCGTGGTCATTCTGGAGCCAGCTGCAGCTGTGTAGGGAGAACTCCTTCACTCTGGGACAATCACAAGGCAGAGCAATCCTGGAGACAAAGATTCAGGATTGTTGTGATCTAGGATGTAAAGGTCATAGAACAATCAAACACTGCAACAGTCTAGGACAAGAAGTGAGACAGTGACCAATGAGGAAGGCAGGCCATTCAAAGCATCTGTGAGTCAATGCTCTAAGCACTAGACAGGCATGCTACACAGACATTGTCCCCATTAGAAACATACACCCTTGTTTCTTCAGAAAACTTTACCAACAAATAAAAATTGTCATCTTTAAACTCACAAAAACTTAACCCCTTTGAACTCTCTTGACACAATTATTTATCCCTACTCTCTTCCTAGATGAGGCAACTTTTCCCCCACTACTGCTATTACTCACTGATTCTTGAGCTTGACTCCCAATTCTGAATCTATTGCCATCTTTATTTAGTGTGAGTAAGCCACACACTGGATCACTCATAAAGCCTCCTCACAACTGGGGGTCTTATTCCTGAACCTGGGTCTCAGCTCTCCTCTGAAGGATCCTCCACACTGTTGAACTCTGAGCTCAGTAAAAGCTTACAACAGCTTCCATTATGTTTCTTGGCACACTGTGGGTATTCAAAGAAAAATAACACACAACCCAACGCAGCATTCTGGTTTCTTTTCCAAGGGACCAAACTAAATTGCCAAAGCCAAACCCTCATTTCCTTCATAACAGACCTCTTCCCAAACCCTCAGCACCAAAACCACTGAAAGGGAGGAAGAGAACATGCTACGAATGACTGATGTCCCAGGACGTCCTCCAATATCTAGTGCTGGCCAAAAGCTCAGTGTTTACCTAATTTCCCTCACCCTTTCTCAAAAAAAAAAAAAAAAGTTGAATGCAGATTCCCAGGATTTAATTAAAGAGAAGAACCTACATATGGTTAGACAGTAGTGCAAAAATATGCTCAGTACTCAGCAGTGCCCTGTGCGATGGTCTCTGGCCACTCTGAATGAACAGACTTTTCACTGCGATGAGAGCACTTCTGCATTGTCCTCAAACCATCATGGAGTAGGGTTATTTCTTTGCCATGTAAATTCGGTGTGCATACTACTGTGAGAATTACAGAAATTATGAGAAAAAAAGATGGGAATGAGCTTTGAGGAGGACAGTAATCTAAAGACAGAGTTTGCCTTTTAGATAACTAAATGAAATCAGAGCCTTAGGAGTCTTGGGTATTGTCCCCGCAATGGTGTCTGCTGGCCTAGTTTTTTTATACCTGTTTAAATAGAGCTAATGCCAGAGAATATGAAGAAAGAGGCTAGGAGGTGCTTTTCCTACACATACTGGTCCTGAAAGAGTCTAGGAGATGCTTTTCCTACACATAC
>NC_022017.1:563692-566947 GCF_000317375.1 Microtus ochrogaster
ACACACTGGTCCCTGAAAGAGGCTAGGAGATGCTTTTCCTACACATACCGGTGTCTGAAAGAGGCTAGGAGATGCTTTTCCTACACACACTGGTCTCTGAAAAGTTTTTACAGCCCAATACGCCTCTCTGAAGATGCAATAATCCAAATCAGACCAAATCAAACCGAATTAGATAAAGCCCAGGTTTAATGAATGCCATTGCTCCCAGGTGGCCGGGGAAGGGAGACCAGGAAGAGCCCTGCTGGTTCCAGGGGTCATGCAAAGATGAGGACGACCACCTGCTGTGGATCAATGGTTTGTACCCTGTCCATTGTATTTTAATAAAATGCTGATTGGTCAGTAGCCAGGCAGGCAGTAGAGACAGGACAACCAGGCAGGCAGTAGAGACAGGGTGACAAGAACAGGAGAATTCTGGGAAGAGGAAAGCTTGGTCTGTAGTCATGACCCAGCCACAGAAGAAGTAAGATGTGACTGCCTCACTGAGTAAGGTACTGAGCCACGTGGCTAGCATAGAAAAGAATAATGGGCTAATATAAGTTATGAGAGTTAATAAGAAGTCTGAGTTAATGGGCCAATCAGTTTATAACTAATATAGACCTCTGTGTGATTTCTTTGGGACTTAACAATTGTAGGAACAGGGCAGGACAAAAGCCCCAACAACCACCAAAGTCTAATAAACCAGAAGCAAACTTTATTCCAGAGACCAAATTCCAGAAAAAAAAAATTAAAAAATAAAAATAAAAAAAATCTTCATGGGGCCCAAGAAACTTATCAGCTAGCTGAGACCATAGCCAGAGATGGATTTTGTAAAGCTGTGGCAAAGGCCAGTTTCTGAGCCCACTTTCTTATAGTAAGGTGTACCAAGCAATAGGTCTGAACAAAGGAATTTTTACAATCTAGAGGTAAAACTCAGATACAGATTGTCTTACTTTACAATCTCCATTAGCAGAGTTTTTCAATTAAACTAGTGTTTGCATTTAATCTATTGTCTTCCCTGGTACTTCCAGGTGGTGTTTACTGAAGCCCTGTGCTCTCCCCTTTGATGCTGCTAGTTTCACATAGCAGGGATAATGAGCAACCCAGAGGTCATGTATCTGTCTCCTAAAAGTTGACTCAGCTCATATCTGTAGGCTAGCTCTCCGTTTGCAGAGAGCTTGTAAACAGAGCTATAGGTTGTAAAATGGAGTAACCCACTGTTGACAGTTAATCCTTAAGCTACTGAGAAAGCTACTGACAGTCTGTTCTCATTCTCCTAGACTTACAACTTTATATTTCTTTATTTCTACATTTTTATTTCTGGAATCTACATTTTTATATTCTTATTCTTGGACCCTTCAGCCACGTGTTTGTTCTGGGGTGGGGAGCAATTTAAATACCCTGTGGGAGTGGTCTTGAGCCTCTCTGGGGTGGGGTCACTGTTTGGTGGGCTTTCTGGGAAGTAAGTCTGGACTGAGGCAACTCCAAGGGGGGGATTGGAATGGAACTTTCTACCCAAACATTTTAGACTTCTTGGATATATGGATGCCAAGGGCTGGGGCTTCACCCCAGCCCAAACCCTTTTGTGTAGAGGATGGCCTCCACGTCTTGAAACGGTATCTTAAGACCTAGAAGAAACAGAGCATGCACAAGGCTAGAAAAACTTGTTCTTAGCCCAAAATTAAAATGGAAGTGTGCGAGAGCTGAAGCTGGTGTGTGAGGGAGGTTAAGACCACCAATAAGGCATGTGTTCAGAACACTTCCTGGAAAGACATGCTGTCAACCCTGGGAGAGCTTCAGCACTTAAGTCTCAAACGATCCTGGCTCAACAAGAGGGTACAGGGAGACCTGGAAAGGTTTAGCTCCCACAGTAGGGATGTCAAGACCAGAAGGAGCCGGAGAAGACTTTGGAAAAGTCCACTTGTTCTACAGTGGAGGAGTCAGAAGCTCAGTGAGGGTAGTGGTTTTCCAAAAAGATCCAGGAAGCAAACAGCAGAGCCACAAGAACACGTGTCCTCTTAGTCACTAAGTAGAAATGCTTTTAAAGTGTCATTCACAGACACAGACAGGTGAGCCTCTCATTTGGCAGGAAGCTTGACATGGATATGACATAATCCGTGATGGGAAAGTCTTCTAAGTGTCCCCTACACAAAATTAGGAAATATTGTAAGATCCATAGTACAGGGCAGCCCTACTCAGTAGGCTATGAGGCTCATCAACCCTACAGTAGGGTTCAGAATCATGAAAAGCTCTAGCAGACAGCATGTCTCACTCAGATGTTTACTCTTAACAAGGCTTTTTTTGTTGTTACACTCCTGACCGTTTTTGAAAATTGGGTAATAAGTCTTAAATATAAAAACTATCTTCCCATTTTAGCTCTGAACTTTTATAAATGCTTAGAGCTTTGAGCTTGAAGAGAATGGGGAGACAGGCAGGTAGCCTGAGCTTGACCCTGTAAGTACTTCTGGAGAGTGTCAAAGCCATGATACCTCATGATGGCTGTGAAGGCCTCCCAGATGCTGTGTAGAAAAACAAGCCTTGTTTAATACAGTTAGCCCAGCAGAAGTATTCCAGAATGTTACATATAACTTTTTATGGAGAATAAACAGAGAAAAAAAAAAGGAGTCAGGACTCAGTCTTTCAACTGGCAGGGACAGCTCCTGGCTGAGATGCCAGGACACACACGCTGCGCTGTGTCTCACCGGGACTTGTTTGGTCTCTTGACAGCAGGCAGAAAGCAACAAGTGCTTTGTCTGGACTCTGTCTTCCTGATTCTAACCTGTGCTCATAACAAGATCTGCCTCCCGCCTCAGATCCCAGCCAAACACAAACTCATGAGTGCTCCCAGGCTCAGCTGCTCTGGCTTCTATGAAGCATCAGCCTGAAATCTGGAACATGTGCTAAGCTGGAGGTCTAACTCAGGTTTGGGGCACACAGGAGAGGCATGGAGTTACTGGAGGCTGAGACTCCACGTGGCAGAACCAGCAGGAACCTTAGCTTTTGCCCAGGAAATGACCTTTCCCTTCAGGAGGGGTTCTTCTCCCCAACCCTACCTCAGACATACCAACCAGATACATCATTCTTATTAGACAATAATTTATAACATAATTAACAGCTTTGGACTTCCTCTTTCTCAAGAAATGGCATAATTTATCCAGATACACATGGTTTGTGCTTAAGGAAATATTCATCAAGTTTTGGGTAATGTAAAAAGGAGAGGTGAAGTGAGGTTAAAAGAAATTTAAAAAAAAACTCTTTTTTTTAAATATTTATTTATTT
>NC_022017.1:567376-573090 GCF_000317375.1 Microtus ochrogaster
TTTGGTTTTTCGAGACAGGGTTTCTCTGTGGCTTTGGAGCCTGTCCTGGAACTAGCTCTGTAGACCAGGCTGGTCTCAAACTCACAGAGATCCGCTAGCCTCTGCCTCCCGAGTGCTGGGATTAAAGGTGTGCGCCACCATCGCCCGGCTCTGGAAAATCAGTGACTTACAAAGCAAGGGGTTGAGGTTCTGTCTACGTGAAGCACTTGTTGTTATTGGTGATGGGAAGACAGAGAACTGAACTGAAGTAGTCTGATTGAGGCTGATGGATGTAAATGGGCCTTGGAACACACAGCTCTAAATGAGATGCCGCCATCAGATCCCTCCCCTCAGAGCTCAGGAAACTCTGCAGAAGAGGAGGCAGAAAGAGTGTAAAAACCAGAGGGGACAGAAAACACCAGGAGAACAAGGCCCTCAAAAACAGTTGAGTAAAGCTCATC
Organism: Microtus ochrogaster; assembly: GCF_000317375.1. Classification (NCBI taxonomy): domain Eukaryota; kingdom Metazoa; phylum Chordata; class Mammalia; order Rodentia; family Cricetidae; genus Microtus; species Microtus ochrogaster. Next base: position 567,817 of record NC_022017.1, read on the forward strand.
GGAACTCACAGAGACTGAAGCAGCAATCACAGGGCCTCCATGATTCTGCCCCAGGTTCCCTGCATACACACTACAGTTTTCAGTTTAGTACTTTACTGGAGTGCCTGAAGGGGTAAACAATGGGTCTCTGATTCTTGTGCCTGCTCCTAGGACTGTTTTATTTTTCTGTTAGTTTGTCTTGACCAAGTTTTTATCTTAATGATGTTTCATTTTATTTTGTTCTGTTGTTATCTCTTAGAAGCCTGTTCTTTTCTAATAAGAGATAGAAAGGGAGTGGATTCAGATGAGAAAAGAGGTGGGAACAAACTGGAAGGAGTAGGGAGAGAGGAAGCAGTATTCAGATTATATCGTATGAGAAAAGACTATGTTTAATAAAGGAGAAAAATTCAAATAAAGGTAATTTTAAAATCGGGGGTAGGGGAATGAAGAACAAAGTTTAACAGGGCGGTGGACTGTAACAGAGAGGAGGCCAGAGGAGACTACATGTCTAAGGGAAGTGCTCAGAGAAACTCAGATAAAGGGGCTGCTTCATGGTTCAGAGAGCCCTGAGCACAGGGAATGCAGCAAACAATCAAGTAGATCAAACAGCATTATTCATCAGCAGGAAGAAACGTCAGTGATTAGTGATCACAAGGGCAGAAACTTCTGAGACCTGGCAGAGGTTGATTTGGAAGCTGGATTTCTCCAGCAGGAAGAGGGGCAGGTCTGTTTATTGTGTATTAACCATAAGTGCGGTGGAAAGAGAGCAATGGCTCAGCATGTAAGAGTGCTGACCATTCTTCCAGAGGAGACAAATCCAGTTCCCAACACCTCTACAGTGGCTCACAACCACTGTGTATAACTCCAGTTCCAGGAGATCAGACACCCTTTTCTGGCCTCTGTGGACTCCTGCACACACTGGGTGCACATACAAAGACCCAGCCACATACACATTTTTTTAAAAAAATATTTTTAAAGCCAGCCCTCTCTATCTGTAGGTTTAGCATCTGAGAATTCAACTGAGGATCTAAAAATGTCTCCCAAAATTGTACTTATACCACACAAAGTTTTTTATATATCTCTACATGTTACATAACTACTATTGCTATACTATTCACATTGCTTTAGGTGTTATATGTAATCTACAGGTGACTTAAAGTATGTGGAGACTATTTTAGGTTTTATGAAGAAACTCTACCATTTTATATAAATGTTGTAAGCATTTGCAGATGTTGGCACCCTGGTGATCATTGGCTGATTCCCTACAGATACTTAGGAGTGAGTGTAGTGGATAAAGCCAGAAGAACTAGAGATTTCCCCCACTGTCCCCGCACTTAAAACACAGGCTATTACGTGTTCTATGACACAAAGTAAACAAGACCTAGCAAGAGTTTTATGCTTCCAGTCAATGACACAACTTAAGGAAAGGCATCAATGTCTCCACTTCTCCCTTATACCCTCACCTGCCCATTCAATTTCTTCTCTTTCCCAGTCTGTTGGTTATGGATAAATTGACCTCTCTACAACCTTTCCACTGTCCTTAAGTCTCAGATGACGGTGGAATTCCACATGAGAGTGTCAGAGTACCAGAGGAAGCCAGGGCTTGCAGCCAATCGCAGCATTTCGGGTCTCTGGGTTCCTAGAATCTCATAAACAGGCTCAGTTACTTCCAACGAGCCTCTCTGACAATTCCTCTTTGCCTCTAACCCAACAAAGCCTCAGGCGCACACAAGAATTATCCAAATTATCATAAAGAAACTGGATTTCTATGCACCTTGTCCTCACCACCTGAGCTTGGTCTGGCTCCTTTACAACTAGATCCAGTTATCCAGAGCAGAGAAAGGGACGTGACTGGGATGACATTTCCTTAATTATGTGTGTGTAAGTGGGCGGGGATGCCTTATGCATGTGTTTGTCTGTGAGTGTGTTTGCCCATCCATGAATTAGAAGCTAGAGACCCACATAGGATAGCTTCTATTTCTCTCCACTTGTGGAAGCCATCTGTTGAAAAGCACAAACATTCTCTTCCAAGCTACATGCTCCCTGTATCCTCACATGTCCTCTGAAACTGGTCTTGAGACCCCTACCTAAGCTATGTGGATGGGCCAAAGTCTGCCCTCAGGCCTCTTCCCCAGGAAACACCGGAGACTCAGCGCTTTTAAAAATATGTGTGAAGAGGCCAACAAGATAGTTGCAGAGGTAAAGTGTCTTGCCACCCACAATGTAAGCCTGAAGACCTGAGTTTGGTCCCTAGAATCCATGTAAAGGTGGAAGGAGAGAACTGATTTCATAAAATTGTCCTCTAACCTTGACACACAGGCAGAGATAGAAAATGAGAAAAAAAGAGAGAGGATTGGTAATGACAATAATTTTTTTTTAATATGTACTTTCTGTTCTGAATTAAAGAAGCTTCTGTGACCTGCATCTTCAGGTTTCTCTAGCCCATCCCACTAGGAGGAAGGTTTTCCAACTATATTCACAGGACAAACCCCACAGACAGTCCAACAAGAGTGCATTGGAAAAGCAGCTATGGAGGCCAGAGAAGGGCCTCAGTGACTAAGAGCACTTCCTATTCTTGCAAAGGATCTGAATTCCCTATAACTCCAGTTGTTATAATTCTACTGGCATTCCCTGTCACCTGGGTACCCTGTCCCTTTAAGAGACAAGCTTCACCCACCCCAAATCTCCCCCTTCCCACCTAGGGAAGCTGATCCCATGCCTCCTCTTCTGTCTCTCTGTCTTCTGAAGAGGCAGCCACTGCCTCTCCCTTCCCCCTTATCTTCCTCTCTCTCTCCCTGTCTCTCTCTGTCTCTGTCTCTCTCTCTGTCTCTATCTCTCTCTCTCTTCCTTCCACAATCCCCTTACCCTTATATCCTTCCCAACACCCATTAAATAAGCTCTATACCCAAGCTCTCTCTGCATGAGGTATCTGTCTGTCTCCCACCCGCCAGGGACCCGCCAGGGTCGTGCATCATAAATCTTTCATTGGGGGCAGCAGGTTCTCCACTGCAGCTGAGGACTGCTAGGGATTCTGTAGCCTTTAACCCTTCTATATGGTCACTTTTTCAACTCAAAATCACTAGAATTCAACACCCAACATCAACACTAACAGTAGGTTCCTCCCACACATCTGTTGATGCCTCCCTGAGTGTGCAATCACTTGGTGGTGGTTACCACATGTAAAAAGACCCAGTACTGGTCAACCACTTTCCTATTGAGCTTAAAGTCCCTCGCTCAGGCCCCCGACTCCATGTGACAATGTAGGGGTCTGGTTTGTGCCCACTCATTCTCACAGTCGTGGGACCTTATAAGTGACCACCCAAGACCATCTTGAGCCACTGTCAATGCTGAGCCTCTGGAGTTCAGTCTCTGGACTTCTTCCCTCACTCATGAAAACTATGCCTCCCCGCTCAGATATCAAGCATTACTACCTATGGTCAGCATACATTCTGGCAGTGATCATTAGTTGGGAATGCAGCCTCTCTTCTCTATGTCTTCCTGTCTTCCTTTTGTTCAAGGTACAGAGCCCTGTCTATGCCACAGCTGCACCGTGGGTGGACCTGGACCTGCTACCAGACCACTCCCCACTCTCCATTCACTGGGACAATTGACAAGATCTCCTTCTCCCAGACAGCTTTCACTGACAGTCACCTCCAGCACTTCCATGAGCAAGGTTCTCGGGCTTTGCCCTAGCACTGCATGCATGCATTCATTCATTCATTCATTCATTCATTTTCAGTACATTCATGTTTTGGCCCAGGGCCCCAAGCACCACCTGAATGGTGGTTACCTTCATTTCTCGGATCTATGGATCCTTTTCGGGATACAGTTCCCCTCTCAGCCTGGTGCCTCTTTAGCAACTGCCTTTTCTCAGGCCCCCATTATCTTGTGGACAAATGGATAAAGGCCTGAGCCAGTCATTTATCCTTTCTGCCTCACCTGTGGGAAACAAAATAACAAAACCATATTCATTTCTAACTTCTACCAGCAAACAGTTAAATGTAAAGAGATACACCACATGAGCAACCATGACTGCTCCCATTTTGTTTGAGCTTAAGAAAGGGAGGAGCCACAGACTCATAAGGTATGGCCTCTAGCTAAACAGTGTGGGCAGCAGGTTCCTCACGCAATCTGCTTTAAGCTTGTCAACAGTTACTTTTATGCTGTTACATATGGTGTGTTTGCATGATGGTTTACATTGGCAGGGCCAATGAGGAACCCATTAGATGCAGAGCTCTGTTTATTGTTTCTTATTACAAACTAAGAAGGCAATAAATCACAAATATTTTAAATTGGCATGTACTTTCAAATCTCTTACAACATACTGCATTTGTGATCCAACCCTGCTTTAAAATATATTAAGCTGTTCTCCACTATTGTCAATTCTGCCATTAAGCTTCTATTGCAAACAACATTTTGTCCTTCACAAATAATAAGTCCTTCTCATCTAGTAAGTTAAAAATCAGTACAGTCAAGCTCTCCAGGCAGAGCCTATACTGTAGTTATAATTCATCTATACCCGATAAACAGCCCTCAAGTACTCAGAGATCTGGGGAATGTGGCATTTAAATGTTTAATTATTAAAAAGCTTTTTATAACAGAGAGACAGGTTGGCTCCTAGCAGCACAAACCCATTTCCTCCAAAGATGACAGAGGACTGATGGGCACTAAACAATGTCTATCTGCAATTTGCTTCATCAAGTGGAAAATTTGCCTTTCATCTAAACTCCTGAAGCTCTCCAGACATGTATGTAAGAATCCACCTTAAACAGGTCAGATACACTCCCTTCTCAATTCGCTGGTCCTAACACCCTCCTCCTCAATTACTAGGGCCTAAAGAAAAACTTTTTCTTCCTAAACTTAACCTTGGCCTCTGCTCTGCCAACATTTGCCAGGCCCAAGAGACACCGGACAGTTTCATACCACAAATCTTGTGTAGGAATGAAGCAACCAGCTCCCCCAGGATGTGACCAACACCCAGCTTTCTCAGGTCCCCCAAGACTCCAATGTCCACAAATCAGCAGGAAGCAGTCTTGAGAACTTGACACCTTCACCCCCTTAACCTGCCATGCCTAAGTTCTCGCCTTTTTATTATAAGAGAAAAATAGAAATGCTATAATTCTGCTGGTCTTTCCTGTTACATGGGTATCCTGTCCCTTTAAGAGACAAACACCACCCACCCCCAATCTCCCCCTTCCCACCTAGGCAAGCTAATCTTGGGCATCCTCTCCTCTCCTCTCCTCTCCTCTCCTCTCCTCTCCTCTCCTCTCCTCTTCTCTTCTCTTCTCTTCTTCT
>NC_022017.1:573190-573973 GCF_000317375.1 Microtus ochrogaster
CTCTCCTCTCCTCTCCTCTCCTCTCCTCTCCTCTCCTCTTCTCTTCTCTTCTCTTCTTCTCCTCCTCCTCTTCTTCTTTTTCTTCTTCTCTCTCTCTTTCTCTCTCTCTCTCTTCCCCTTTCTCTCTCTCTCTATTTCTCTCTTCCTCCCATAATCCCCTTCTGATGTGGATTTCCCTCTGTATGCTGTGAATATCATTGATGAATAAAGAAACTGCCTTGGCCTGTTGATAGGGCAGAGTAGAACTAGGTAGAGAAAACTGAGCTGAATGCTGGAAGAAAGAAGGCGGAGTCAGAGAGAAGCCATGGAGCCCCGCCAGAGAGAGACACCGGTACGTTACCCGGTAAGCCACAGTCAAGTGGCAATATACAGATTAAGAGAAATGGGTTAAATTAAGATGTATGAGTTAGCCAGAAATGCACTTAAGCTATTGGCCAAACAGTATTGCAAATAATATAGTTTCTGTGTGATTATTTCAGGGCTGAGCAGCTGGGAACAAACAAGCAGCCGCTTACAACACCCTTCCTCTTTTACCCTTCCCATTAAATAAATAAACTCTATACCCAAGCTTTCTCCACATGGTGTATCTGTCGGTCTCCCACCCACCAGGGACCTGCCAGGGTCACACCTACTGCCATAAATCTTTCACCAGCTCTAGAAGTCCAACACCATGTTCTGGTCAACATGGCACCTACATACATGTGGTATATACACACTCACACATACATACACCTACATACATGTGATATATACACACTCACACATACATACACCTACATACAT
>NC_022017.1:574118-577349 GCF_000317375.1 Microtus ochrogaster
ACACTCACACATACATACACCTACATACATGTGGTATATACACACTCACACATAAATGAAAATGAATCTTTTTTAAGCAGCTCTGTTTGCCTCTAGGGCCTAGAGCAAGGGTTTATTGGGAAGAAAACTGGGAAATTAGATTGTTGGCAACATAAATATTAATTGGAATCAGTAGACTGATTTGCTAAAATGACAAGATGAAATGTACCTTGCATTGTATGTAAGTTTTATCTCATAAAATGTAAACAAATACTGAATCCTGGTTGGTTAGCTGCTTTCTTTTCTCTTTAAAATTTCTACTTGTGCATTTGTGTATCTCTGGGTGTGTGCCATATATGTAGAGATATCTGCAGTAGACAAAGGAGGATATTGGATCCCCGGGAACTGGAGTTTTGAGTCACCTAACAAATGTCCTGAGAACCAAATTCAAGTCCTCTGGAAAAGCTGAAAGCACTCTTAACTGTTCAACCATCTCTCCGGCCCCTTGTTAGTTGTTTGTGGAGGTACTGGAGGTGTGGTAGTGCTGGTGTTGTGTTGTGTTGTTTTGTTTTAATGATTATAAAGGTGGAACTCCTAGCTTCCAATGGATTAATGTAATCCGTTTCCCCTCTTCTGCCACTGCAAATACTGCACACACACGGCACACAATGATGTGCAGGGAAAATATCCAAATATAGAAAATGAAAGAAGAAAGAAATTTAAAAAGACAGGACAAACAGGATCCAACTCACAAAAGGCAAAGCATGCTCTGCCTGGGTTTACACACTGGAAATCACTGACAATGCAAATAGATAGAAATAGCAGCTAACAGCTATGGGACTATTTTAGTGAAGAACAGAAATGGCAAGATGCAAAGACAGAGGCCCTGGGAATGATGAATGTTGCTGGTTGGCGGCAGAAGGCAGGAAAGTAATACCATACAACAGAACTCATGTGGGAGATTTATTGGGGGGAAGGGACGGGGCACAGAGAGTAGCAGGTATAGCATGCCCTTGCCTGCCTGCTCTGGCCAGTACCCAGTCCCAGGATCTCCACCCCCTGCCATACTCTTCTTGCCCTCTGACGCCTTAAAGTTGGGCCACAGGTCCTATTAAGTCAGAGCTTCTCAGATGCCAAGCTCTGGAAGCTTGACTCATGACCAAAGAGCTCCAGGGTGTCTGCCCTGTGTGGATAGAATGCCAAAGCCTTGGTCTTGACAAACCACCCCTCTAATAGAGAAACCAGTGTTTCCCCCTGGCTTTACACTCCCTGCTGCTGTCTGTAAAAGTTGACCATTGTACCCAGCTCACAGTAGCTTGCCCAGCAAATCGGACTTGGCCCTGGCAGCCCAGTCTTTCTTCTTGTACTCTGCAAAGCCATAGCCCTTAGAGTGGCCTGTGCGCTCTCTGTACACTACGAAGCAGCGCTCCAGGCAGCCAAAGGGCCGCACCAGCTCCTCACACTGTGCCTGGGTCACGCTGAGCGGCAGCTTGGCCACACACAACAGAGTATCTGTAGGCTGCAGCTGAACTGACAGCTCCTGCTCTCGAAGCCGGCTCTGGTGGAAGGCCTTGATGGCAGCTTCACCCTGCTCCCCGTTCAGCAGGGTCACGAAAGCTGTCCCTTTGTATTTGTCCACCAACAGTCCTTCAGTTCTTAGCCGTTCAGACGATCGCTACCGCCTACTTCCTGGTTGGTCAAGTCCCCCGGAAGACCCGGGTTCAGTATCTTGCGGCGGTTAGGGAACTGGTACTCAGTATGTTCCAGGCGTTTCCGGATCTCTTCCGGATCCAACGGCAGTAGCTCCAGCAGCTCTTGTTCAGGAGCTTGGCAATCTCATTCTGGGAAGTTGCCTCTTCAGCCTCCAGGCTGAGCTGAGCGGCAGCTGGTGAGTCAAGAACTTTACATCTTTTTTTTTTAATTTCCTCCTCCTCCCCGCCTCCCTTTTCCCTCCCCCTCCCCCCACTCCCCACCCCCCACTCCCCTCTCCCTCCCTCTCCAGTCCAAAGAGCAGTCAGGGTTCCCTGCCCTGTGGAAAGTCCAAGGTCCTCCCCCCTCCATCCAGGTCTAGGAAGGTAAGCATCCAAACAAGCAAGGCTCGCACAAAGCCAGAACATGCAGTAGGATCAAAACCCAGTGCCATTGTCCTTGGCTTCTCATCAGCCTTCATTGTTCGCCATGTTCAGAGAGTCCGGTTTTATCCCATGCTTTTTCAGTCACAGTCCAGCTGACCTTAATGAGCTCCCCATAGATCAGCCCCACTGTCTCAGTGGGTGGGTGCGCCCCTCGCGGTCCTAACTTCCTTGCTCATGTTCTCCCTCCTTCTGTTCCTCATTTGGACCTTGGGAGGTCAGTCAGGTGCTCCAATGTGGGTCTCTGTCTCTATCTCCATCCATGGCCAGATGAAGGTTCTATGGTGATATGCAAGATATTCATTAGTATGGCTTTAGGATGGGGCCATTTCAGGCTCTCTCTACTCAGCTGCCCAAGGATCTAGCTGGGGACATCTCCCTGGACACCTGGGAACCCCTCTAGAGTCAAGTCTCTTGCCAACCCTAAGATGGCTCTCTTAATTAAGATATATAATTTCCTGCTCCTATATCCACCCTTCCTTTAACCCAACCATCCCATTCCCATCCTCCCCTTCTCACTTTTCTCTCCCCATCTTCCCTTTCCCCCATCCCACCCCACCCCCCAGTTCCCAATTTTTGCCTAGCAATCTGGACTACTTCCAAGATCCAGGAGGATAACTATATGTTTTTCTTTGGATTCACCTTCTTATTTAGCTTCTCTAAGATCACAATTATAGGCTCAATGTCCTTTATTTATGGTAATAAATCAATTATGAGTGAGCACATCCCATATTCATTTTTTGGGTCAATTAGGATATCCTCACTCAGGATAGTGTTTTCTATTTCCATCAATTTGCATGCAAAATTCAAGATGTCATTGTTTTTTACCACTGAGTAGTACTCTAATATGTATATATTCCACACTTTCTTCATCCATTCTTCCATCGAAGGGCATCGAGGCTGTTTCCAGGTTCTGGCTATTACAAATAATGCTGCTATGAACATAGTTGAACAAATACTTTTCTAGTATGATAGGGCATCTTTTGGGAATATTCCAAAGAGTGGTATTGCTGGGTCCTAAGGTAGGTTGTTCCCAAATTTCCTGAGAAACTGCCACACTGCTTTCCAAAGTGGTTGCACAAGTTTGCATTCCCACCAGCAATGGATGAGTGTACCCCTT
>NC_022017.1:581655-591873 GCF_000317375.1 Microtus ochrogaster
GTTTCTTTTACGTACATGGGTGTTTTTATATTAGGGGCATAGATATTCAGGATTGAGACTTCATCCTGATGAATTGTTCCTGTTATGAGTATAAAGTGTCCATCTCGATCTCTTCTGATTGATTTTAGTTTGAAGTCAGTCTTATTAGTATGGCCACACCTGCTTGTTTCTTAGGTCCATTTGGTTGAAAAACCTTTTCCCAACCCTTTACTCTGAGTATATGTCTGTCTTTGTGGTTGAGGTGTGTTTCTTGTAAACAGCAGAATGTTGGATCCTGTTTTCATATCCAATATCTTATCCTGTGCCTTTTTATAGGTGAATTGAGTCCATTGATATTAAGTGATATTAATGACCAGTGGTTGTTGACTCCGGTTATTATTATTTTTTGGTAGTAGCGTTTGTGTGTTTCCCTTCTTTGGGTTGTGCTGGTGAAGGGTCGCTAGATGTCTGAGTTATTGTAGGCAGTGTTGGCAATGTTGGATTCCTTGGGTTGTGATTTTCCTTCTATTACTGGATTTGTGGTTACATATTGTTTAAATTTGTTCTTATCTTAGAAATATTTTGTTTTCTCCATTGATAGTGAACGATAGCTTGGCTGGGTATAGTAGTCTGGGCTTGCATCCATGGTCTCTTAGTTTCTGCAGTACTTCTATCTAGGACCTTCTGGCTTTCATGGTTTCCATAGAGAAGTCCGGTGTAAGTCTGATAGGTTTACCTTTATAATTTGCTTGACCTTTTTCCTTGTAGCTCTTAATATTCCTTCTTTAATCTGTATGTTTTGTGTTTTGATATTATATGACGAGGGGAAGTGTTTTTTTTATCCAGTCTATTTGGTGTTCTGTATGCTTCTTGAATATTCATAGGAACATCTTTCTTTATGTTGGGAAAGTTTTCTTCCATAATTTTGTTAAATATATTTTCTGGGCCTTTGAGCTGTAATTCTTTTCCTTCTATTCCTATTATCCTTAGGTTTGGTCTTTTATTGTGTCCCATATTTCCTGAATGTTTTGTGATGAGAATTTGTTGGATTTGCTTTTTTCTTTGATCAGTACGTTTATTTTCTCTATGGTGTCTTCAGAGTCTGAGATTCTTTCTTCTATCTCTTCTATTCTATTGGTTATGATTGTTTCTGTAAGTCTCTATTCATTGACCTAGATTTTCCATATCCAGCCAGCCCTTGGTTTGTGTTTTCTTCCTTGCCTCCATTTCAGTTTTCAATTCTTGAACTGTTTCCATTACCTGTTTGATTGTTTTTTCTTGGTTTCCCAGGGTATCATTTATGTATTTATTCATTTCTTCAAACTTTTTGTTATACTTCTCATCCATTTCTATAAGGGTGTTTTTAACACACTGTGTAAGGGACTCTATAGCTTTCATAATGTCAGTTTTTTCCACTTCTTCTAGATTAGGATGATCAAGACCTTCTGTTGTAAGATCCCTGGTTTCTGGTGTTTTCATGTTGTTTTTCAGATTGGTGGAGGAATTCTTGTCTTGGCGCCTGCCCATCTCTTCCTTCAAATGCTATCTGCTGGATCTTATGGAACAGGATTAGGTTCCCTTGCTGGCCAGAAAACCTCGCTGGCTTAGAGAGTCAAGGAGAGCCAGTCAGTAAGTGGCTTTTACTCCATGGTACCTGCTTTGGTTCCTGCCTTGAGGTTCTGGTCTTAACTTCCTTCCCTGAGTTCCACTCATGGTAGCTTCTGATAGGAAAGTGAAAGGGAAGTAAACCTTCCTTCCTCAAGTTGTTTTTGGTCATGATGTTTCTTCACAGTAAGAGAAAGCAATTATACAGTGTCCATACCCAGTGAAGGACAACATCCAGAGCCTGTTATAATTCAAATGATTCTACCTACTATGATTATTAGAGTGGAAGGGGTGCCTATTAGGTTTAGATGTGTGTTTGGATCCTGTGTTTGAACACTGATCCCTAGCATGTGGCCATGTTTCAAAGTTGTAGAAAACCTGGTAAATAAACCCAGAAGGAAAAGGTAAGTCATGGGGGTGTTGTAGAATATTATTTTAAGGTGTGTGACTTCTGTTTAGGTTGCACTTGTTGAACTCTGTGAAGCTGTGATGCTTTGCCTGTCTAAAACACCTGGTGGGTTAATGAAGATTTTAATGGCCAAACATAAGGCAGGAGAAAGGATAGGTTGGTCAGTTACACAGAGAGTATAAATGGAAGGAGAAATCATCGAGGAAGGAACAGAGAAAGAGCAAGAGAACAAGGAGAAGAGGATGCTAGGGGAAACTATCCAGTTACCCAGCCACTGAATAAGAATAAAAGTAAGATACACAGAGGGGGGGGGGGAAGGAAAAAGCCCAGAGCCAGAGGGAAAGGTGGACAGGATAATTCAAAGGTAAGAAAAGCTGGCAAGAAAGAACCAAGCTAAGAAATTGTAAGTAAGAAGAAGCTACTGTGTGTAATTTAATTGGGAGCTGGTGTCAGATCCCCAAAAGAACAAAAGAATGAAAAGAAAAGAACAGACATGATGAACAAAAAAGGTAGATACAGTGAATGCTAACTGGGTGTAACCAGCCTCCCCAGGCCCCTACCTGACAACTGACCAGGGCAGCCTTCCTGTACTTAGGGACAGAATGTGGAGAAAACCAGTGGTCTAAGCCAAGCCATCATTGGTTCATTTCTTGCTCTGACCTCACAATGATAAACCCCTGTGGCCTAACTGCTCTGGCTGAGGCTGCCTCCTCTCCTTACAGTGCAGAGGCTGATCTTCAGTTGAAACAGTGATTTAGATAGAAGTGAGCTGGTCGCACTTGGTGGATATTCATGAGCTGTTGAATCTGAACACAGTGAGTTTCCTTCTAAGGTAACAGATTAGGGGTTTAGAGGTTTGGGTTTCCAGGATTTAAAGTGACCCTTTCTTCCTTTCTTTCTTCCTCAGTCTGGGGTATAAATTGGAGCAATTTTTATTATCTGCATCAATTAGATGTTTACTCTATTTTAATCTTTAGTTTTAATATTTTCTCTGGGTTCATTCCTTCGTTCACCATTTTAAAACATCTGTTTACATTGACTCTACAACATGAGTATTCTCACAGTGACATTGACCTACACGCACATGGAAAGCTTTGACCACATTCCCCCGATCTCACTACCTCCTGCCCACCCCTTCTAAGTCCCTCTGTGTTCTCATTTTTTCACTCAGCCTTCCTGTACTTGGTGACAGAATGGAAAGAAAACCAGTGAGCTGTGAAAAGCCACCTTTTGTCCTTTTCTTGCTCTGACCTCACAATGACAGACCCCTGTGCCCTCACAGCTCTGGCTGAGGTTGCCTCCTCTCCTTACAGTGCAAGCAGGTTCATGACGTGGAAAGTGGTTGAGCTCTGTGCTGGTGAAAGAAACTGCTTGGACTTTCAAGAGCTGCTGGACTCCAACATAGTGAGTTTCCCTCCAGCTCTGTTGCCTTTGATTGTTGTTGTTGTTCTCTGTGTATTTATGCATTTTCTGGCTTGATTTATGAGCTTACTTTTTCATGTTCTTTTTTTCACTCTCTGGTCATTTTGCGGGTATATGGAGAGGAGAATTCAATACAGAGATTCTCTGTGTAGCTCTGCCCTTCTTGGAACTCACTCTGTAGATATGACTGGCCCCAAACTAAAAGATCACCTGCTTTGCCTTCTGAGTGTTGGGATTAAGGGCATGTGCCACCACAGCTTGGCAGTTTTTATTTTTAAGTTGTGCTTTTGGGGGCATAACTTTTAATATTATTATTTTTGTGTATGAGTATATTGTTTTCTTTCTTTGTGTGTACCATGAGCCTCGCACCTGTGGAGGTCACAAGAAGAAGACAGATTAGCTAGCACTCGAATAACAATTGATTGTGAGCACCATGTGTGTTGGGCCTCGAACCAGGGCTCTCTGAAAGAGCAGGAGGTGCTGTTAAACACTAACTCATCTCTCTCCAGAACCGCTGCCTTTAGTTTTACTTCTTCATTTACTTTTGTTATGTGTTCTTTGTTCTGTTTCTCTTTTTAAAGCCTTTCCTTGTTATGGCATACCATATCATAGGAACAATTTAGTCCTGGCAATCGCAGGAACATCTCTAATGCATTCTGAGCACTTGATCATGTGATTAACCCACGCTGCTATGCTTTCTTCTCACAAGACCTCCTCCACATTCCTAGGAGCCTCCTCTTATGTTGAGGACCTCCTCCTGCTCCCAAGTTCCACATATGAGAGAAGAAAAGTGACACATTTAAAGGACTGGCTTTTCCCATGTAGAGCGATCTTCTCCAGTGACAACCATGTTCTTGAGAGCCCCACAGTTTCATCCTTCTCTATGGCCGTCCTTCTGTATAACTGTGGCACTCTTGCCCTTAATTCTCTTTCAATGTTGTGTTGTCAGGCTAAATGCGTAGAACTATACTTGCAAGGATCCTTGTGAGCATATTTTAACCATGAGGTATGGCCTGACTTATGTGAATTTGGTGAAAAGTATTAAGTAGTATTATTAAGGACTTTACATCTATGTTCATCATGGAAATGGCCTCTATTATTCTTCATTGTGTTTTCCTGGTTTTTGCATGAATGAGTTTGGAACTGCTAAGTACCTTTCTATTTTGTGGAGTTTTGAGGAGCACTGACATTTGTTTTCAAGAGATTGGAAGGATTCATCAGTAGGTTTGCCTGCTCCTGGGCTTTCCTATGCAGATTCTTTCCTCATAAATATTTCAATCTTGTTCTTTATCATATCTTCTTAGTTGAATTTATATCAAGAAGTTTCTCAATTCCATCCACATTTTCCAGTCTATGGAAAGACTCTCAGGGTTTTCAAAAACAGATTTGTTTGGGGATGGATTAGGCTGGAGAGATGGCCCAGCAGTTAGGAGCATGGACTCTTCTCTCAGAAAACCAGGTCTGTCTCACAGCAATCCCATGACAACATAACTTCATGAAGTGCCGCACCTAGGGGATCTGTTGGCCTCTTATGTCTTTCCAGGTCATAGAAATAAAAAAGACTTATATCACTATTTGAAATTATATATAGTACATGTGAGTGTACATGTAGGCGACCTCAAGTGTGTGTGTGTTTGCCCTTGCGATCGTCCACGCATGTGTTTGGATGCCCTCAGAGGTCAGAGGTATAGGATCTCCTAGAACTGGAATCACTTGATCCACTTGGCCTGGGTCCTGAGAACCAAACACAGGTCCTCTGCCGAAATAATAAACCTTCTGACCTCTTTAGCCATCTCCCCACCAAGACACTCTGGGTTTTGGGGGTTTCTGTTGTCTCATCAACTTCTCGTGCATATGATTTTATTAGTATCTTCTCTCTCAATGAGTGTTCAGCTCAGGTAAGAGGATGATTCTCCTTCCCAATCAGTGGCTCGTAGCTTCTGCGACCCTTTGTTTTATTCTCTCAGATTCTGGGTGAATCCGGCCAACCTGATCTGTGTTATGTTCTGCTGTCCACTGCTTTGGAAGGTACTTCCTTCCCTTCCTGAGCACTATGTAGCTGGTTAGGTTGCCTGAAGTATCTGTGACTCTTTTTCTCTTTGGAATGTAGGAATTCATAGTGATAAACATTCTCATTGGTGTTATTTAAATTGTTTGTTTAAAGTTCCCATTGTGGGGGCTGGAGAGATGGCTCAGATGGCAGGAGCACTGGCTGCTCTTCCAGAGGTCCTGAGTTCAATTCCCAGCAACCACATGGTGGCTCACAACCATCTGTACTGAGATCTGGCGCCCTCCTCTGGTGTGCGGGCATACTTAGAGGCAGAATGTTGTATACATAATAAATAAATTTAAAAAAAATAAATAAATAAAGTTCCCGTTGTGTTTCAGCGAGAACCTGGCCATGGAGGTGGTCAGAGAGACCGTCTGTTGTGACAAGGAGACATTTAGCAGTATCTATCAAATGCTGACAACTCTGGGACGAGGAACTTTTGCCACAGTCAAACTGGCCTTTCACATGCCCACTGTCAGCTACGTGGCTGTGAAGATTCTGGCAAATGTGAATGGGGACTGCGCCCGGAACAAGAATGAGGTTGATATAATGAGATCCCTCGTTCATCCGCATATAATCAGGTTCCTTCAGGAGGTGCAGACACGGGAGATGACGTATCTCATAATGGATTACGCCTCCAAAGGGGACCTGTAGCGTCAGATTCGCAAACCGGGAGGCTTACAGGAGTGCGAGGCTCGAAGGCTGTTTGGACAGGTACACAGGCAGTGAAGTACTGCCACGACAACTGGATCGTCCACAGGGACATGACGGCAAACAACGTCTTGATCGACGCCTCTGGGAATGCCAAGCTCTGTGGTTTTGGCCTGGCAGTCAGAGTTGTCCCCGGGAAAAAACTAAAGACTTTCTGCGGCACTCTGGCCTACTGTGCCCCGGAACTCTTCGGAGTGGAGCCATACGATGGCTATGCCAGCGATGTTTGGAGTTTAGGTGTGCTGCTCTACTTCATGGTGACCAGGCACCTTCTGTTCCAAGCGAGCTCTTCTATGGGGTTGAAGCAGCAAATTCTGGCTGCAAACTTCAACGTTTCTCATCATGTCCCAAGTGACATTTTCAGCATTATTGTGGAACTCCTGATGATCAGCCCCAACAGGAGGCCCATCATCAGCCAAATCCTAAGGCTCCCCATGATCAGGGACAGCCAGGCACGGGCATCCGTACAGAGTCTCCCAGGCACCCCGAGCCCTAGCATTGTCGGCACCATGACAGGCATGGGGTACCAACGTGAAGAAATGATTGAGTGTCTTAGAGACCAAAAGTATAACCAGGTGATGGCCAAATACCTGAGTCTGCAACACCAGGCACCCAGGGGAGACTGCTGCCATCACCGGGTGAAACCCACAAAACCCATGGAGCCAGGCCTTGTCCTCAACCGGGCTGATCTTCACACCTTCTCTGGGACTCTCAGGAGAGCTGCTGAGCCTACTTCCCCAACCTTCATCGTGCCATCTGAGCCCCAGGAGAAAGAAGATGAGAATTCCAGGCAGGGTGGCAGAAGGCATAGCGTGCCTGCCACCCTGTGCTGCCAGCCTAGGAGGATCCACCCTGCCCACCTATCCCACCTGCGCTGTCCTGTGGCTGATTCCCTCATGAGCAGCAGCCTGGACAGCAGCAAGAGTTTCTCACAGTCGAAGATCGGGTTGTGTGGCAGCCTGACGGCGAGTGCCCAGCCATCCTGCTCTCTGTCCCACCCTCTTGGGGCAG
Organism: Microtus ochrogaster; assembly: GCF_000317375.1. NCBI lineage: Eukaryota > Metazoa > Chordata > Mammalia > Rodentia > Cricetidae > Microtus > Microtus ochrogaster. The sequence goes on from NC_022017.1 coordinate 588,843, forward strand.
ACCACAGTGAGGCTGCAAATAACGCAGAGAAACTCTGGAGCTCGCTGGGGACAGCTCTGCGTGTAACCCCCAAAGGCTCCTCCCTTGGGGACACACTGCAGGAAGAAGTGCAGGAAGAGGCCATCAGCCATGGTCAGCCCCAGGATGCTGGGCCAGCTTCCTCCCGAAACCAGAGGTGCCACCACAGGAAGAGGGTCAAGAAAACCATTGTAAATTGCCTCAGACACCTATGTTGCTGCCTGCCTCCTGCAGAGAGTAACCATGCCTCCCGTGAGAACCAGGCTCCACAGTCAGGGGATCCTAGAGGCACCCACAGAACCAGGTGAGCACCTTTCTCACTTTATCTGATTTGTACTTTTCCTCCTGTCCTTTGTGATAAATGATGCCTGTGTCCACTCGTGGCACACTGTGAGCGTAACAACCTGTCACTTCAGAAAGACCAGGTGTCCCCTGAAGTGTGACCTCAGGCTTGTTGAGCAACAGGGATACAGCAGAGATGCTGAGCCAAGCAGGGAGAGGTGGGGGCAAGGCCAAAGGAGGCAAAGATTCCTTGGAGGAACAGTCGGGTACTTGGGTGCTGCAGGGCAGTGCACTAAGTCTTGTGTGTTTTGAAGTCACTAAGAGTCTCCTTCCTGTGCCTTTCTCTTTGAAGCCCCGAAGAGGTCAAGCCCCAGCTCAGTGGCTTCTGAGCCATATGTTGGGGGTGGGTCTGGATGAGATTCAGACAACCCCTCTGGGGACCCAGGCCAGATGCCCAGGACACCGTCTGGCCACAGGCCCCTCCTGCAGAGGAAGAGCTGTCCACCCCGGAGAACATCTATCTCTCCAGGTAAAATCCCAGGCAGGAAGGGTAGGCTTCCCACAGGGTCTAGCTCAGTGTGGAGGACTGAGGTGCAAAGGTGCCCTAGGCTGTCTTGTGGAACAATAGCGCCTTTCCCTCACCCCATGCCTGCGGAAACATCAGAAGTGGTGCTCTGGGTAGTGACTGACCTTTGCCCCTGTTTCTTGGCAGAGAACACGGTCTTCTCCATGGGGGGAGACTTCTCTCCCCCAAGGAGAGTATTCCTAGTCAGCCTGCCCTAAGTTGGGTTGCCAGGTTGAGAATGTGTCCTGCAAGCAGCCCTGTAGGACCGACTCCTCTAGAGGGCAAGCTCCTGCAAGAACCTTTAGCAGGAATCCCCACAAGTCATCCCAGCAGGTTCCATTGCTTGAGTCCTCAGACCCAAAGCTTGGGAAAATCTGAGCTGGGGAGCGAGTGACCCCAGCACAGCAGAGTCCCCCTCCACCAATTCTGCCTTCCAGCTACTCACCTCCTGCCTCTGCCTGCTTGCTCCTTCAAGGCCACCATTCTCATCAGTGACAACTGGCTCCTGCACTTACCACCATGTGCCACACCCTGAGGGACTGGTAGGTGTCAGATTGGAGTGAAACCCGAAAACTCAATGAGTGGTCAGCAACCTGCTGTGCCTCCTGCCTCCAGCTTGCCTGAGTCTGCCTGAGTCTGCACTGGCCAGTGAAATTCTTTAAGATGGCTTCTGTTTTGCTGAGCCTTGCAGAATGCATCTTGCAAAGGTAAGCAGGCTTTTCCACTTCTTTTGGGGGTGGGGGGCTTCCGGGAAGCTGCCTCATCAATGCCACAGTCACATTGGTAAAATCTCGTGTTCTTTCTGCCTAGACCTTGTCAACCTGTGACAGCAGGAGACCCAGAGAAGACTGTGCGACTGGTGTGGTGGTCCATCTCTCCAGCTGTCTTCCTCATTAGAACCATCCTGGGATCTTCTATATTCAAGAATGTGTCCCTAAGTGTTCCCCCACTAGGAGAACACATTTCTGCCTCTTATATGCTCTTTCCTCTCAGCAACCCAATCTGAGAAGAAAGGAGTGTCTTACTCCACTCTGGGGTGAGAAGAGCACCCCAGAACCCCATGCTTCTGGGAAAGTACATGCCACGACATCCTTTCCTGGCCTCAGCCACTGGACCAGGCTGAACTACTGAAACTGAGGAGAACTCAGGAGACGCTGGCCAGCCTGGGAGGCTGATCTGGCCTGACACTGTGATCCCCTCTGACTGCTGTATTGTTCCCCTGCCCTCTACGCACTCGAACACACAGCCACTGGTGAGTCTCTCTCTCTTCTGTGTCTCTGTCTCTCTCTGTCTCTGTCTCTGTGTTTGTGGGTTTCTTGCACATGAACAACTCTCAGGCAGGCCAGCTGCTCGGTCATGTGTTAACCCCCAGGGAATCACCAGCTGCTCGGTCATATGTTAACCCCCAGGGAATCACCAGCTGCTCTGTCAGATGTTAACCCCCAGGGAATCACCAGCTGCTCTGCCATATGTTAACCCCCAGGGAATCACCAAGCGCTGAGGACGGCCATAAGCAGCCACAATAATGCAAATATAATATAAAAATTCCAATTGATTGTAATAGACACAGCAAATTAAAACAAACACACAAACAAGCAGACATAACACCTTGGGTGACCCACCCTAAAAATGACAGACCCACAGACGTATGCTAAGGGAACACATTCTACCTGCAACCATAGATGAGAATTGGCTCTCATTCCCGGACAGGTGTATTCAGTGCTAGTGCACGCTTCCATCTTATCTTCTGACGTTTGTTTGTGTCTACTGTGGTTTGTAGGAACAGTATGCTACGAACTGTTATTCTTTGGTAGTTTTAGAGTTCACACAGAGTCTTGCCCTGTATCTCGGGCAGGACTGAAACGCATGTGTAGTCTTCCAGGCTGGCTTTATAGTCCTGAAGATGCTGCTGCCTCAGCTCCTCCTTAGCTGCACTGAAGCACTGGCAGCATTGTGGTTTAGTCAAGGCCTCATAGAGCCCAGGCAGGCCACTCTGTAGCAAAGATGGCCTTGAGCAGGATCCTCATCTTCTCGTCTCTAACTGCCCACTGCAGGAATTCCTTCCTGCTTTGAGCCACTCTGCCCTGTTAAGTAGGAAACCCTCCAGGCCAGGGTAGGCATGAGTGAATTCCAGGCTGAGTGGAACTTGTCTCCAAAAGAATATGG
>NC_022017.1:593473-605544 GCF_000317375.1 Microtus ochrogaster
ATGGAAGTCCCCAGCCCTAACCAGCTCATGTCCCGACCTCAGGCTGATGAAACTAGGAAGATGGAGCCTCACCCCCACTGCTTGAAGGTTTAGTCACCTCACCCCTTGGGGCAATCTCCTATCCCTCACATTTAGACAGTTCTAGGGAGTTTGTGGATTTGTCTTAAAACTAGATGATAGAGCTAGGGTGAAGGTGTATGCCTATAATCCCAGGACTCTGGAGGCTTAGACTAGCGACTAGCCATAAATTCAAGGCCAGCCTGGCCTCCATGAGGAACAGCAGTCTAGGCTTTGGTGGCTCTCTCTCTAAAACACAGAAAGTGAACGACAGGACTAATGCTCAGTGTTCCTAGCATACACACTGTCTCTGGCCCTGGCTTCTTTAGCATAAAATAAAACCAGGTGGAGCATGCCACGAATCCCGGTATTGGGGGGCAGACACAAGAGGATCAGAGAGTCAAGGCCATCTTCCAACACAGAAAGTTGGAGGCCAGTCTAGGGGGAATGACACTCTGTTTTAAAAAACAAACAGCACCTACCCCCAAATCTTAATGCCCCAGTCTGATAAAACAGTGACATAGCAGCCCATTCCAACCACGTATTCCTTGTGAATCAAAAGATCTTTCTGACAGAGAGAAGAAAATATGGCATCCAGATGTGCAGGGCTATTTCCTGTGACTCACATCTGGAATTGGCCTGAGCCAATTGAGTTCATCCTTGTGCACAGCACTGAGGAGCTGTTGGGTGAGTACTCCCTGCTGGCCCTGTGGGAGGCACTGACAGGAAGGTTTGGGGAGCATGGAGACCCCCACCTGTGCCAATGAGAAAGGCAGGAAGGCTGCTGGCCCTGCCACCCCTCAGAAACTCTGATGTTGTGCTGCCCCCTTGTGGCACTTCTGTACCAGTTCCGTTTTAGTGAGCCTGGTTTGCTGGGGTCCCTGCTTCAATTCCTGCCACAAACTGGGGTGAGTGGGTTTGCTCAGAGGTGGGGTGGGGGGAGGCTTCCACTGCTCTGTACCCATCTGACGTGATCCTATCCTTCTTTACTTCATTCCATTTCTACAGTATCCTAATAAAAGAACAAAATAGCTGTCATAGATGTTCTGCCCAGGGGTTGTCCCTGAAGAAACTTTGTAAACTACATTGCTGGTTCTTCCTGGCCCCGCTGTCTATAATGAGAAATGATTGTCACTAAGCAAGAGTGTGAAATCGACGCCCGGGGTGAGATTCAGAAGCACAAGAAGCCTGACAGTGACTGTCTGTCTGTACAGTGTCTAGTTACCTTGTTTGGTATGAGTTCATGTGCAGAATCCAAGGAAAAGGACCGGCAGGCTTGCTGAAGCTGGCCACCCCGGCACCTGGAGTTGGAGACAGGTGAATCTCCGTTTTTGTTCTGTTGTTGTGATTTTTTTCTTTTGGAGACAGGGTTTTTCTGTTTGGCCCTTCCTCTCTAGACCAGGCTGGCCTTAAACTCACAGAGATCTGCCGGCTTCTGACTCCTGAATGCCAAGGTTGTAGGTGTGTGCCACCTTTCGAGGTAGATGCATCTCCACCTCAGTGGCCTTGAGAAAGCCTGTGTTAAAACACAAGGTGCCCAGCACTCGCAAAGTGACATTTGACACCGAACACCTGTGCTACACACACATACCTTGAGCTTGCAAGTGTGTGTGTCTACGGACACCGCTGCACACGTACACAGTGTAAGCAGATATTGTGTGAGTGCATCTGCACACACTTAAGTCAAAATAATGTAAGGAAGCACAAGGTCAGCCTGGGGCGCTGTGGACCTTTAGTCCCAGCACTCGGGAGGCAGAGGCAGGCAGATCTCTGTGACGTCAGCTTGATCTACAACTGCAGAACTTGCTGTCCCAGGAATCCTGGGCTACCCACAGAAGTCGGTCTATAAAAAAACAAACAAGGTGAAGGGAAAAGAGGAAGCAGCACAAAGTTAGTTGAAGAAGCAGATAGAAGATCTGACCTCCTCTGCAGGAGCATCCTGCTGGCCAGACCTAGGAGAATGAGACAGGATGCTGCTGCTGAGAACACTGGGTGGTCCTCTCTGGATGCTAGATGGTTGGCAGAGCCCAGCAAGCCAAGCCCTGGGGAATCTTACTACTGCTGAGTAGAATTCAGTTGGTGGGCTGACAAGGTGATCCCAGCTTTGTTAGCACTGTGGGTCACCTGGATGTCTCACCTCTCTGCAGCACGGGACTAGGCGCCTCTCAGAAGCCAGGGCCTTGCACTAGGGAGAAAAGAAGGCCACCTTGATCGATTCTACTGGTGCTAACCCCTGCTTCTTCCCCAATCATGGCAATATATGTTTTCTATGTTGGAAATAAAATGGCATTGTTAAATGAGCTAGCTTTTGGTTGTTTTGATACAGGGCCTGTTGTCTGAGAAATCACATCTCCATCACACACAGGAAGTAGAGAGGGCAAGGCTCTAAATTCTCTAAGCCCACTCACAGTGACCTACTTCCCCTAACAGGCTCCTGTGCTACAAGTTCCATAATCTCCCCAAAGTGCACCACCAACTGGGGACCAAGCACTTACATTCATGAATTTATAAAAGACATTTCTCTTTCAAACTACCATGCCCACTGAGTTAATCCACAGGTCCCAGGTAATCTTTAGTTCTAAGGCACCCTTCGCTACAAAATTAGGTTAAGTCTCAAAAAAAAAAAATCCAAAAGGAGGGCTGGGCATGGGGGTGCATCCCTTTAATCCAGCATTCAGGAGGAAGTGCAGATAGCTCCTTTGAGTGCCAGGTCTACATAGTGAGATTCGGTCTCCAAAAAAAAATAAATAAATAAAATAAGACTGGATGTTACCGTCTGTAAATTGAAAAGAGAGAGAGATTTTTGCCAAGTGAGATGGTGTGTGCTCTAGTCCTTGTACTGGGGAGTGGAGGGAGGGAGATTTATTGGACGTTATCCTTGGCTATATAGCAAGCTCAACAAGTCTAGGATTTGTGAGATTTTTCTGTCTCCACATAAAAAAGAAAGAGCCAGGTAGGGGTGGCTCATGCCTTTAATCCCCAGCACTCGAGAGGCAGAGGCAGAGGCAGGTGGATCTCTGTGATTTGGAGGGGAGGTCTAGGAAGAAAGACCTTTTCATGCCTTTCCTGATGATCCCTTGGACTCTCACAGCAATAAAAAAGCGTTAGCCAGGTGTACATGCCTATAACCCCAGCTCTGTGGAGCCCAAGCAGGAGGATCACAAACTCAGTGGCAGCCTAAGAGCCCATCTCAAAACAAAAGCTGGAGGTGGAATTCAACAGCAGAATGCTTGTGTTGCATGCCTGCAGCCCTGGGTTTGAGCCCCAGCAGAGCAGAAACTACAGGGTAAGAGTGGCCTTTGTGCCCATTGGGCTGATAAACTGCTCTGCAGACAATATTCCTGTCATGAAGAACCATGTCTATAACGTATCTTTGAATGTTTCAGGGAATAGAAAATAAGTGATTAGAAATGTAAATGTTTAGGAAATGTAAATGACTTTTGCATATGAGGGCTTCTCTGTTCTGCCTTTCAGTTCATTCTTTCTTTTGGGTTTTAGAATTTCATGTTGTCAAGGCTGGCCTTGAACTCACTATGGAATGAGGCTGGTTTGGATTTCCTTGCATCCATTTTGTCAGTATTTTGAGTTCAGACATGTAGCAGCAGCCTAGCTTGTGTGAATGTGTGTGTACACGGGTGGTCATGCGTGTGTGAAACTGAGGGAATCTTTTGGGTGTCTTCCTCTTCTCTCCCCAGCTTACATTTGAGACAAGGACTCTCACTGAACCTGGAGCTCACAGACTGGCTAGGCTGCTGGGGAGGAGCTTCAGGGATCCGCCTGTCCCAACTGTCCCCAGCTTTTACATGGAAGGAATCTGAACTCCAGTCTTCATGCTTGCACAGCAGGCATTTTACTGACCGAGGCTTCTCCCTCGCCCCTCTTTCCAACCTTTGCAAAGTCTGAAGTTGCTTCTCAATAAGAAAGTGTTTTAAAAATGAACTGTATGACTGGGCGGTGGTGGTACAGCCTTAAACCCCAGGACTTGGTAGGCAGGCAAAGGCAGGCTGATTTCTGGGAGTTCAAGGCCAGCCTGGTCTACAGAGTGGGTTCTAACTGCCTCCATTGCTACTGAGAAACCCTGTCTTGAAAAAGCAAAAATAAATAAGTAGATAGATAAAATAAAATAAAAAAACTACAAATTCAGCCCACACTAGATGCAGCACACTATCTCTTGAGTGGTAGGATTGCATGCATGTGCTACCACACCCAGCTTTATACAGAAACTTTGAAGGTCTACCTGAAGGCCAGCAAGAGGGCTCAGTGGGGGAAGGCGCTTGGTACCAAGCCTGATGACCTCCATTGTGGGGGGTGAGAACAGACTCCCTGGGGTGTCCTCTGCCTTCCACATATGCTCCATGCCACGAATACTCACTCACAAATAAATAAGAAAATAGTAATATGACGATAAAAGAAAACAGTACAAGCTGGGCATGGAGACACGTAGCTGTAACCCCAGCACTTAGACATGATCGTTACACTACTTAGACCTTGAACTTCTGATCCTTCTAAGTCGAAGGAGGAGAATCAGAACTCTCAGGACAACCTTGGCTCAACATTTCCCAGTTGGAGGCTAGCCTGGGTTATATGAGACATGGTCGTAAGTAATAAACAAGTGGACCTAGAACCCGTGTGATGCCCTTATGCCTGTAATCTCACCAGCTGGGAGACAGACAAAAGGATCATAAATTCAAAGCCAGCCCAAGTTCCATGCCAGCCTAGACTGTAAAGTAAGATCCTGGCTCCACAAAACAAAACAACAAGGATTAGTTGAATATGGCAGCACATGCCTTTAATCCCAGCACTCAGAAGGCAGAGGATCTCTGTGGGTTCAAGGCCAGTGTATATATGGAATTTCAGGATTACAGAGACCCTGTCTCAAAACAATGACAAAAAACAAAATCAAGGATTGATTGAGGGAAGAAAAGGGAGAAGGAAGTAAAGACATCACGCACTAGTTGAGTGCATGTACACACACATGACCACACATGTACATACATACATATATACATACATACACACATACCACACATGTTACATACATACATACACACACACACAAGCTAGGCTGGTGGCACATGTCTATCCTTGAGTTCTTCCCAATGTCCTGCACATATGATCCCACCACTGCAAAAATAAATAGATAAGTAAATAAAAGTAAAAATTTAAAGTAGGGACAGTTAAATGTGCCATGGGATCCCCTACATTATGGAATAATATGCATCTGGGAAGATGAATAAAAATTTCTAAGCCAGCCTTGGTGGCTCATACCTGTAACTCCAACACTTGAGAGGCAGAGACAGGAAGATTAGAAGTTTAAGGTCATCCTCAGTTTAATATTTAATTTGAAGCCAGTTTGGGCTACTAGAAACCTTCTCTCAAAAATGAATAAAACCTTGCAGTAATAGCCTCAGGTATTAAGTAGACACACCTGGGAAGACAGAACCTCAAAGACTTGCCTTCACCAGATTGGCCTGCAGACATGACTACAGGGTGTGTTCTTAATTGTTAACTCATGCAGGGGAGCATAGGTTCTGGATAATGTGATCCTGGGACAGGTGGTTTTATTGTACAAGGAAGGTAGAAAGGCAGAGAGACAAAGCCAGTAAGCAGCCTTCATCCATGGTCTCTGCTTCAGTTCCTGCCTCCAGGTTTGAACCTGGGCTCCCCTCATTGATGGATGGATGGTGAAGTGTAGTAGAAAACAAACCCCAGTCTCCCCAAGTTGGTATCAGTCATGGCGTTTATCACAGTAGTGGAAACCTAACTAGGAAAGACCCAAAATGTGACTAGATCCCTCATCTTTTTCAGTCCCTCGAGGGAGGGACTATCACAATAAAGACCAGTATTTCCTGAGGGTCTAATTCTCTACAGTGGTGATTCTCTAGAATATTCCAGCCAGGACTTGTTAAAATTAACACTTCTGGACCCGACTGAAGGCAGGTTTTGCTGTGAGGCCACTCTACCTTGAGACCAAAGCAGGCTCGTTCCCAGCCATCCATCCCAGAAGGCTGTCCATGTCACCCCTGACAGAAAGCAGGGTAAAAGCACTGACAAGAGTCAAAGGTCACCTTCTAGAGCAGATTTAGAGCTGCGAGTGGCCCTAACAGATGTGATAACTCAAATGGACTTAACAGACATCTATAGAACATTCCATCAAAACAGAAAAGAAAATACCTTTTTCTCAGCACCTCATGGAACCTTCTCAAAAATTGACCACATACTAGGTAACAAAACAAACCTCAACAGATACAAAAAAAATTGGAATAACCCATGTATCTTATCAGATCTCCATGGCTTAAAATTAGAATTCAACACCAACACTAGTTCCAGAAAGCCCACAAACCCATGGAAATTAAACAATGATCACCTGAATCACCAATGGGTCAGGGAAGAAATAAGAAATTAAAGACTTCTTAAAATTCAATGAAAATGACCACATAACATGTCCAAATTTATGGAACACAATGAAAGCACTGTTAAGAGGAAAGTTCATAGCACTAAATAAAGAGGCTGGAATGTAGAAGGAGCTGTGGGCAGGCCTGCTTTTCATCCCACCTGGCTCCTGCATGGCTAGCTTTACACCCGAAATAACAACACACAAATTGTATTCTTTTATACACTGTTTGGCCCATTATATCTAGCCTCTTCTTGGCTAACTCTCATATCTTGATTAACCCATTTCTAATAATCTGTGTAGCACCATGAGGTGGTGGCTTACAGGAAAAGATTCAGCATGTCTGACCTGGAGACTGGCTCCAAGGTGGCTGCCTCATTTCCCTTCTTCCCAGCATTCTGTTCTGTCTACTCCACCCATCTATGTTCTGACCTATCAGGCCAAGCAGTTTCTTTATTAATTAACCAATGAATGCAATAGATAGACAGATGACCCTCCTCCATCACTAGAAAAATCCCACACTACTAAGTTAACACCTGAAAACTCTACAACAAAAAGAAATAAATTCATCCAGGAAGACATAGGAAGGAAATAATTAAACTGAGAGCTGAAATCAAGAAAATAGAAACAAAGAAAACAATATAAAGAACCAATAAAACCAAAAGTTGGTTCTTTGAGAAAATCAACAAAATAGACAAACCTTTATCCAAACTAACCCAAAAGGCAGAAAGAGAATATCCAAATTAACAAAATCAGAAACAAAAAGGGGGACATAACAACAGATATGGAGGAAATCCAGAGAATCATCAGGTCATATTTCAAAAACCTATACTCTACAAAATTGAAAAACTTAAAGGAAATGAACAACTTTCTGGATAAATATCACTTGCCAAAATTAAGACCAGATAAGCGAATTAATATACCTAGAACTGCTAAGGAAGTAGAAACAGTCATCAAAAATCTCCCAAACAAAAAACAAACAAAAAACTCAGGACCAGATGGTTTCAGCACAGAATTCTACATGATTTTCAAAGGATAACTAATACCAAATTGTTTCACAAAATAAAAACAGAAAGAACATTGCCAAACTCTTTTTATGAGACCTGATACCCAAGCAACACAAAGACATTACTAAGAAAGAGAATTACAGACCAATCTCACTCATGAACATTGATTCAAAAATACTCAATAAAACACTGGCAAACCGAATCCAAGAACACATCAGAAAAATCATCCACCATGACCAAGTAGGCTTCATCCCAGAGATGCAGGGCTGGTTCAACAAATGAAAATCTGTCAACGTAATCCACCATATAAACAAAATGAAAAATAAAAACCACATGATCATCTCATTAGATGCTGAAAAAGCTTTTGACAAAATACAACATCCCCTCATGATAAAGGTCTTGGAGAGAGCAGGGATATAAGGAACATACCTAAACATAATAAAGACAATATACAACAAGCCAACAGCCAACATCAAACTAAATGGAGAGAAACTCCCAGTGATTACACTAATATCAGGAACAAGACAAGGTTGTCCACTCTCTCCATATCTATTCAATATAGTTCTTGAGGTCCTGGCTAGAGCAAGAAGACACCAAAAGGAGATCAAGGAGATACAAATTGGAAAAGAAGTCAAACTCTCACTGTTTGCTGAGGATTAATAGTTTACATAAGTGATCCCAAATATTCTACCAGGGAACTTCTACAACTTATAAACACTTTCAGTAATGTAGCAGAATGAAAGATTAACTCAAAAAAAAAAAAAAACCAGTAGCCCTCCTGTACACAGATGATAAAAGGGCTGGGGAAGAAATCAGAGAAACATCACCCTTCACAGTAGCCACAAATAGCATAAAATATCTCAGAGCAAATCTAACCAAACAAGTGGAAGACTTATATGACAAGAACTATAAATCTTTGAAGAAAGAAATTGAAGAAGACACCAGGAAGTGGAAAGGTCTCCTATGCTCTTGGGTAGGCAGAATTAACATAGTAAAAATGGCAATCTTACCAAAGGCAATCTACAGATTCAATTCAATGCCCATCAAAATCCCAGAAAATTCTCCACAGACCTCAAAAGAATGGTACTCAGCTTCATATGAAAAAGCAAAAACCCAGTATAGCCAAAAGAATCCTGTACAATAAAGGAATTTCTGGGGGCATCACAATCCATGACTTCAAACTCTACTACAGAGCTACAGTGCTGAAAACAGCCTGGTACTGGCATAAGAACGGACAGGAGGACCAATGGAACCGAATAGAAGACCCAGATATCAATCCACACATCTTCGAACACCTGATTTTTGACAAATAAGCAAAAAATATCAAATGGAAAAAAGAAAGCATATTTAACAAATGGTGCTGGTATAACTGGATATCAACATGTAGAAGAATAAAAATAGACCCATATCTATCACCATGCACAAAACTCAAGTCCAAATGGATCAAAGACCTCAATGTAAAGCCAGCCACACTGAACCCAAGAGAAAGTGGGAAGTACACTTGAACGTATTGGCACAGGGAACCACTTCCTAAATAGAACCCCAACAGCACAGACACTGAGAGAAACAATAAATGGGACCTTCTAAAACTGAAAAAAAAATCTGTAAAGCAAAGAACACGGTCAACAAGACAAAACGAAAGCCTACAGAATTGGGAAAAGATCTTCACTAACCCCACATTTGACAGAGGTCTGATCTCCAAAATATAAAAAGAACTCAAGAAATTGGTTCATCAAAAGAACACATAATCCAACTTAAAAAATGGAGTACAGACCTAAACAGAGAACTCTCAACAGAGGAATCTAAAATGGCTGAAAGACACTTAAGGAAATACTCAACATCCTTAGTCATCAGAGAAATGCTAATCAAACAACTCTGAGATTCCATCTTACACCTGTAACAATGGCCAAGATCAAAAACACTGATGACAATTTATGCTGGAGAGGATGTGGGGAAAGAGAACACTTCTGCATTGCTGGTGGGAATGCAAGCTGGTACAACCCCTTTGGATGTCAGTGTAGCAATTTCTCAGAAAATCAGGAAACAACCTTTTTCAAGACCAGTAATACCACTTTTGGGGATATATCCAAAGGATGCTCAATCGTGCCACAAGGACATGTGCTCAGCTATGTTCATAGCAGCTTTGTTTGTCATAGCCAGAACCTGGAAACAATTAAATGCCCCTCAACTGAAGAATGGATAAGAAAAATATGGTACATACACAATGGAGTACTACACAACAGAAAAAAATAATGACAGTTTGAATTTTGCAGGAAAATTGCTGGAGCTAGAAAACATTATTTTGAGTGAGGTAACCCAGACACAGAAAGACAATTATCACATGTACTTACTCATAGGTGGTTTTTAAACATAAAGCAAGGAAAGCTAGCCTACAAACCACAATCCCAGAGAACTTAGACAACAATGAGGACACTAAGAGAGACTTACATAGATCTAATCTACATGGGAAGTAGAAAGTAGAAAAAGACAAGATCTCCTGAGTAAATTGGGAGCATGGGGACCTCGGGGGAGGGTTGAAGGAGGAGGGAGAGAGACAGGGAGGGGAGCAGAGAAAAATGTAGAGCTCCATAAAAATCAATATAAAATGGATAGTAAAAAATAAATAAATAAAATACCATAAAAAGGCACATCCAAGAAATATAAACAGCAAGAAATAACCAAACTGAGTGCTGAAATCAATAAAATAGAAACAAAGAGAACAAGACAAATAATCAATGAGAAAAAAAAGAGTTGGTTCTTTGAAAAAATAAACAAAATATACAAACCCTTACCCAAACTAACTAAAAGGTGGGGAGAGAATATCCAAACTAACAAAATCAGAAACAAAAGGGGAACATAAAAGTAAACTTTCTGGAAACCCAGAAATCATAAGGATATGCTTTAAAAATCTATATTCCACCAAACTGGAAAATCTAAAAGAAAAGGATGATTTTCTCCATGGGTAATTCTTACCAAAGTTAAGTCAAAATCAGATAAAAAAAATTAAATAGACATATAACCCCTATTGAAATAGAAGTAGTTATTAAAAGTCTACCAAACTAAAAAGAGCACCCTAGATTCAATCCCCAATGGGGAGAGGGGTGGAAAAAGAATCTCCCACAGTATTTAGAGACTGGTGAAAGAAACCAAGAGCAGTGAGAAAGAAAGAGAGACAAAAAAATGTGATTGATGCCCTGAGGAAAATGGAAAGAAAAATGTTTTCCAGGTGCATAAGGTAAGCGCCTAATAAATAAGAGCTCTGAAGAATAATAGTGAATTAGGCAAAGGTCTGGTTAATAGTGGATTTGACCAGCTCTAGACCCTAAATGCCATAACAGTGAACTGCCTGGCAAGATATGCCAATGGTGCAATCGTGGCATGAATGTTCTGGGCGTGATCAACCACTTCCTGACTGGATTTGAGTCCTGCTCCATGGGAGGGAACACATGCCTCTCACTGTGGCACTGCTCAAAAGTCTGTGGCTGGGGATGTCACAAGCATGATGCAGGAATCTACTACTGATGCTTTGCCAAATGGACGTGTAGTTAAACTGACTCCTAACTGTTTCTGTTTATACCCATATATTAGTGCAACTATCAGCCTTGCTCAGAGAAGTTGTTTTGACAGTGAACCATAGACAAAACAGCAACTCATAACTATCCAAAGCACTAGAATAAGTGATAGCTGAGCACTGAGTCCCAAACAGGATATCTATATTACCCCTCTGAGACCTAAGAAACCTTGAGGAATAGGGGATGCAGAAATTATGGGGACTGAAGGATGGAGAGGAGTGGATCAGGGTGTTATCTTCTATCTATGGCATGGCTATTACAGTCATGACACAGCAGCTGTGACTGCCTACACAAGACAGAAGGGTGGACAGACTTAAGGGTAGCGTGGAGAGTAGTTTGTGGAAAGAGTGTTGAAAAGAGAGTATCTATCTCCTCCTCCTGCCCACAAAATCATTCCACTTAAATTGCTTCTTCTAATCAAGGCTTCTCCTGCTTTCAAGGAATTTGTTGTTGGCTGGTTGGTTGGTGCTCCACTTCGCTTTACCAGGGTTCTCTGTAGGAGCATGGGTAAGGAATTGTTTACTTGAGCAAAAGCAATGTACCAGTGATTACACCACTGAGAAATATAACTGCCCCCCCTTGCAACCTTTAACTGCCACAGCTGCTCAGGGACAGGTAGAGTCCCTGTCTCACCCTTGGTGGAGTGTGCTAACTGGCCCAGTCTTCTGCAGGTCTTGTGCAGGCAGGTAGGCAGGTGATGTGGGAATGATTTCTTATTAATAAAGAAACTGCCTAGGCCCATTTCATAGGCCAACCCTTAGGTAGGCGGAGAAAACTAAACTGAATGCTGGGAGAAAGAAAGCAGAGTTAGGAGAAGTCATGGAGCCGCCAGAGGAGAAAGATCCCCCTTTTGTCTAAATAAGAGAGAACTAAACTAACTACAACTATAAACAATAATAACAAATAATAAATATAACAAATAATACGGAGAACAAAAATTTTGTCAGACACTCTATCACAAGAAGTCTAAATAATGTAGAGAGTAATTACAATTATATAATCTTCAACTCCGTCAAAGATCTGAGAAGGGAATAAATGTTA
>NC_022017.1:612629-637349 GCF_000317375.1 Microtus ochrogaster
CCAGCATCCTGTTCTGTTTTCTCCGCCTACCTAAGGGTTGGCCTATGAAATGGGCCTAGGCAGTTTCTTTATTAATAAGAAATCATTCCCACATCAGGCAGGTTTGCTAAGAGCCATGTCATACCCAGAGTCAGAATCTTACATTGTTCCTTCCCATCCTCCACTCTAAATTTATTCTGTTCTCTCTTCCATGAGGATCCCTGGGTCTTGAAGGGGTGATACTTTTGTCCAGTTTAGGATGAGCTCTCAACAGTCACCTGCTCTCAGCACATTGAGCCAGGAGCCACACACTTAACTAACCAATGGGTTGTTCCAAAAGTAGCGGTGGTGCTCCTTCATTGACTCCATCACTCCTCTTTATGTGGGTCTTGCCACTATAGTTACATTCTCCTTTCCTCACTAACATATATTGGAATGTTTTACTATGAGTAGTATCTTTAATTATTTGGTTATACATGTATAAAAACAAGAAAGAGAAAAAGGAGGAAGAGAGAGAACACACATGTGGAGGTCTCTCCTTCCGCCTTGCTGAGGTAAGGTCTCTGTTGTTTGCACCACGGAGCTGATGCTCCAGGTTAACTGGCCTGTAAGCCTACCACACTTGGCCTTTCACATGGGTTTCAAGAACTGATTTAGGTCACCAGGCTTGCACAGAAATCACTTTTACTTGTTGGGCCATCTCTTGAGCATCACGAATTTACAATTAGACTTGCGATCTGGATGCATAATTAGGTACAACAAATGAGTGAGAAAATTAGGAGCATCCTGTCTTAGAAAAGGAAACTATGTGTTTTACACGGTGCAAAAAAATTTCAAGTACATATGTGTAAAGAACTGTTTCTAAATGATGGACAGGAAAAGATTCACTATAGCGGACTATAGATGCTGAGTTAAAATTCCTATTGTCTGATTGCCAGGACTATAACTGTAAGTACTCTCTCAAGTAAAAACAGCTAGCAGAGAATCACTTGAAGCATTCCTGAGGACTGATTCTCAAGTGCTGGGACTGGCCCTGTCACTAATCATCCTGCTCCTCAGCTTGAATAAAAAATACAGAGAAGTAAAATGGTTGGTCAGTATCGTGGGTTGTCATGTTTTCTCTTTACCCTCAGCCATGCAGAAGGGGGTTGATTCCTGACAGGAAGAAGAACTGAAGTGTCATTCCAAGTTCCACAACGGCAGACATATTAATCTGTCCCCTGTGCTGATTTAACAGAAGAAAAACCATAATCTGAAAGACACACAGAAGGACAGGAAAACTACAACGCACATCAGGATGCTGGGTTTTTAACTCCTGAGCTACATCTCAGACCTACTTAATGAAGAGTTCAAAAGCACAGCACAATTGATCTGATGTGCATTGTAGTGTGAGAATACTTAATGTTTACTGGGAAGTGTTTTGCTCTTGGACCAGGAGCTGTTATAACTTAATAAAAGCACGCTACAGCTCCATCCATATCTCTTTCTCTTTGAGAAGAAGGAGACCAAGGTTCAAAAGCAAGAAGTAGTGGGCCAGGGTCACACAGTGCGGTGCTGGTACATCATGCTTGCCTAGCTTTCTGCTTCCTTTTTCCATCTCATTATTGCTTTCAAATCTCTGAATTTCTTCTTTTTGACTCTCAATCTCAGAATTCATTGAGAGGGGGCCTCATTGACATGGTTAGGAACTATCTAATATGCATCAACAGAAATAGCCAGCTCTGTCATGTGGCCTCCACAGAAGCCGCTGGTCTTCCTCATATCCAGTCTGTTGATGGTCACTTTTGTAAAAAGCTCATACTTCTTACAAGACAAAGATGGCGATGGCAACAGGGTCATCTGACCAAAATCAGAAATCTTGTGTATAAAGAACTTCTGTGACCTCTTTTCTCAGGAGTTACAGGGATAGACAATTGAGTTTCCTTGTATATGACTTCAACCAACCACACAGGGCTGATCCTGGGCTTTTGGAGGAACATAACAGGAAGTATGAACTTTTGAAGGACTCACTTTGAGTTTTGAAAGCAAAATTTAGCAAATAAATACAGAACACCAGTTAAACGTCATCTCAGACATATTTGAGACCAACTTATGTCTTAAAATACTGAGACATATTTACCCTAAAAAATTTATTGCTGATAATAAATTCAGATCTAACTGGGAATCTTACATCTTATCTGGCATCCAGTGTAACACAACAGAGAATAGTTTCTAAGTTTGAGCTGCAGCACCTCTACCCAGTATGTTCTTGCTGAGGTCCTAAACCAGGTATACCCACACACTAAGGAGATTCATCTTTGAATAAGCAAACTAACTCATTCAACAAATGCAGACTGGAGCATCCAGCAAGTATGAAGATCTGTGCGAACTCCATTGAAGTTCAGAGATAAACTAACACTGGTTCCTGTCCTTAAAAAAGGAACTGAACAACAAGACCAATAGGTTTCAAATCATAAAATTACAATAAAACTGAGTAAGTGCTAGACAGTAAAGGTTGTGGTACTAGGGACCCGATGATTGTGTTCACCATTCTGTCCCCCAAAGAATGCAGGTGGCTAGCACTCAACAAATAGTAGGGGCCATGATAGTGAACACGGGAGGCATGATAACACCAACAAGGCACTGTGGAGTCATGGAAGCAGATGACTCACCAAAGGAGACAAGGTGGAAAGAAGGTTGGTTTCATTCTAACAGAAAAGTCTAGTCGAGGGCATGATGTAGAAATACCCCAAGCAGATGGCCAGGAGAGCCTTCTTGACAGAGGAACAAGAACCTAGCATTTCAGTGAGGAGAGAACACCCTGCTGAAGACAGAGATAAAGTAAAAAAAGGTAAGGGGCCAAGAAGTCTGAACTTCATCCCATGGGTGACTGTCATTAGAGACTTTCATACAGAGAAGTGACATGACCTCCAGGGGATCTCTCTGGCATTAGCATGGAAGGTAGACTATGATGGACAGATGATTAAACACTACTAATATGACATATCCTGAAGATAATGGCTTTTTAGAAGTATTAGGGGATACATCTGTGAACTCCCTGTGATTGCCTTCATCTGTCCCCTTCTGCTCCTAACTGTCTTGGTCCATGAATGGTCAACACTGGTGAGAAGAGGAAATCAGGCAGAAAAAGGAGGTGGGAGGTAGCCCAAGACAAACTTCCTCCACTTCCTCATCTTGCCTAAGGAAACCCCAGATCTAGAAAGTGAAGGAAAACATCCAGGCCCTAGGAACTCCTTTCCAGAGGGGATGGACTCACTCTGGTTGGCACAGTTCAGGCTCTCCTTGTTCTCTCGGCAGGCTCGGCTTCATCCTGTGCCCAGCAAGCACACACTGGAAAGTGTCTTGGGATGCAGCAGCCCTCTTTTGTCTGGAGATGATCCAAAAGCAGGTTTTACAGACATCATGCAAATGAAAAAAAAGAACTGTTTTAATCCGTAAGCCCAGAATAAGACCCTACTCCTAGGACTGTCCTCCACCTCCTTTCCAGAGGCTTCCTTGGTTACCCAGTGCTCTATTTAGAGTCACTAGATGCTGGAAGCAGAATTAGAATCGTCTGCTTTAAATAGACTTATTTTTTTAAAACTTAACATTAAAAGTATATATACGGATAGCAGAGCATGGTGGTGCATGCCTTTTATTGTTGTTTGGTTTGGTGGTGGTGGTTGTTGTTGTTGTTGTTTTAATAAATTCATTTATTTACTTTACATCTGGCCAGTTTCCCCTCCCATTCCCTTCCCCACAAATACCCTCTCTGTTCCAATGCCCTCCTCTGTTTCTATTTAGGAAAGGACAGGTCTCCCACGAGTATCAACAAAACATGGAATATCAAGTTGAAGTAAGATTAAGCACCTCCCCATGTACTAAGCCTGGGCAAGGCAACCCAGTATGAGCAGAAGACTCCCAAAAGTCGGTAAGAGTAAGAGACATCCCCTGTTCCCACTGTTGGGTGTCCCACCAGAGGACCAAGCTACACAACTGTAACATATACGCAGAGTGCCTAGTTCAGTCTCTTGCAGGCTCCCTGGTTGTCAGCTCAGTCTCTGCGAGGCCCTATGAGCCCAAGTGAGTTGATTCTGTGAGTTTTCTTGTGTTGTCCTTGACCCCTCTGGCTCCTACAATCCTTTCTCCTCCTCTTCTGCAGGATTCCCCAAACTCCACCTAATGTTTGGCTCTGGGTTTGCATCTATTTCCATCGGTTGTTGGATGAAGCCTCTCTAATGATAATTGGGAACCAATTGGTCACAGGCTATGGATCCATTATTGCCAGGAGTCTTAGCTGGAATCATCCCTGTAGATTCCTGGGAGATTCTTTTGCACCACATTTTTACCTGACCCTGAAATGTACCCTTTTTCCAGTAGTCTCTTTCAGTGCTCTCCTTTTCTGACCTCCAGCCTGATGTTATGTTCCCAGCCCCACCCACTCTCAGCCCACTCACAAAATCTCTTCTATTTCCCTTTCCCAGGGAGATCTGGGTGTCCCCACCCTATGAACTCTCCTTGTTCCTTGTTTGATTTCCAAAATATATAAAGAATCCAAGAAACTAGATATCACCAAACCAAGTAATTCAATTTTTTAAATGAGGTATAGATCTAAACAGATAATTCTCAACATAAAAATTTCAAACGGCCAAGAAACATTTAAGGAGATTTTCAACATCTTTAGCCATCAGGGAAATGCAAATCAAATCGACTCTGAGATTCTATCTTACATTTGTCAGAATGGCTAAAATCAAAAACACAAATGAGGGGGCTAGAGAGATGGCTCAGCAGTTAAGAGCATTGCCTGCTCTTCCAGAGGTCCTGAGTTCAATTCCCAGCAACCACATGGTGGCTCACAACCATCTGTAATGAGGTCTGGTGCCCTCTTCTGGCTTTCAGGCGTACACACAGAAAAAAATATTGTATACATAATAAATAAATAAACAAATAAATAAATAAATAACACAAATGACAACTTATGCTGGAGAGGATTTGGAGCAAGGGAAACACTCCTCCCTTCCTGGTGGGAGTGCAAACTTGTACAGCCATTTTGGAAGTCTGTGTGGTAGTTTCTCAGAACATGAGGAATTAATCTACCGCAAAACCCAGCTATACCACTCTTGGGTATATACCCAAAGGATGTTAAATCATTCCACAAGGACATGTGCTCAGCTATGTTCATAGCAGCATTACTCATAATACCCAGAACCTGAAAACAACCTAGATGTCCCTCAACCGTTACACAATGGAGTATTGCTCAGCTGTTAAAAACAAGGACCCAAGGAAATTAGAAGGCAAATGGATGGAACTAGAAAAAACATCATCCTGAGTGAGGTAACCCAGACTGAGACAAACAAACATGTACTCACTCATAAGTGGAAATTAGCTGTAAAATAAAGAGTAACTATGCTACAATTCACAGACCCAGAGAGACTAGGTAGAATATGCCTTTAATCTAAGTCCTGCACTTGAGAAGCAGGCAGATTTTTGTGAGTTAGAAACCAGCCTGATCTACATAGTGAGTTTGGGGGCAGCAAGACTATGTAGTTTAATCCTGTCTCAAAAAAAAAAAAGAAAAATGAAGATAGATGACAGATAGATAGATAGATAGATAGATAGATAGATAGATAGATAGATAGATAGATAGATAGATAGATAGTAGAAGAGAAAGAGAACCTTCTATTTGGAAAGAGATAGGAAACCTTCAGGAAGAAAGCAAAGAAAGTAATAAAGAGTGTCATAATGAAGCCCTTTATTGTGCACAGTAGATATACACTACTGAAAGAACACAGGCACCATAAATGTGCTTGGCAGAAGCCTCCTCACTACTGGACTATGAGTTCCTTGATTAATAAATAGCCTCCCAATTGTTATTAATCAAATGACACATCCTATGCGAGCAAACTCAGAATATAATTCCTGAACTGATGGGGAAATTTGTCTGCCCCCTGGAGGACCATCTGGTCTTTTCTGGATTCAGTTACATAAGCCTTATTTTCTAAACCCAAACTGAGCCAGCTGCTAAAGAATAGCTTGAGAAACCACGGCAAGGAAAGCAAGTATAGTCCCAGCATCATGAAAGTGCCACTCTTCTGAAGGAGACAGATAGTAATTAAATAATCAGATGCAGAAACATAAAATAAGACTAGTAATGAGTAACATTAAGGAAGGGAGCCCATTCAATAAGTTACCTCAAAGGTACAGAGGAATGGCTCCTGGGGCCGGCACACACTGGCAGTGGCTGGGCCAAAAGGAAGGCTGGGGGCTTTGCTTTCCTGTTAACTCATTTCCCAGAAATATGAATTCCCAAAACCCAATGTAGTCAGAATGACAAGACAAGGGGAAGCTTGGCCTGCCTCCTGGTCCAATCCCCAGCCTGTTGTCCTACAGCTTGTCCTTACCCCAAAATAAATAAAGCCCCATCCAGGCTGCTACTCCAGGACTCTACACAGCTTCCTAGGGAAAGTTGACCTTGCTACAGAGCCACCATGAACTTCTTCACTGTCCTGCTGTTTGCCAGCCTTGCCACAACCTCTCTTGCTGTCCTGCCTGGTGAGTATGCCTTCTTTCCCACTCCCTTTTGTCCCCTAAAGGCCACCGGGCTTTAGATGAGCAACATCACCACACTCACGGAGAGGGTAAGATGTAGAACAAAAACACCACCACTGGAAGCAAGCATGACAACATATATCCCCTGAGTCCAGCAACCCAACAAACCAAGGCAGACTAGTCTAGTTCAGAGTCCAGACTAGACCCACAACAAGGCAGACTGTGGCTCAGCAGAGATTATGTGAGATCCTAACACCAGAGGCTGATTCAGCACAACTCAAGCAAAATCACTGCTTTAGACTGCCTCATCTCCCTGGTGTAATGAAAGCAAACGGTACACACCACATCCATGACTATCTGTAGCACTCACTCAGAACTATATATAGTTCCAGGGACTTAGGGTATGAAAGACCCTACAGACCCCCTCCTCAAAACCCGCAGCTAGCATGCTCCCAGGGGAACATCCTGTTAGCTTTAAAAAAAAAATTCTCCGGATCAGCAGCCAGCCTGCTCTCGTAAGAACATCCCATGTGCTTGAGAGAGCAGGATGTCTATGAGATAGGAAGACTGCAAGGCAGGATGTCAATAAGCAATAAGATAGGAAATCAACAAAGCAGGTTAACTGCAAAACAGGATATCTATAAAGATAGGAACAGGATGACTATTGCCAAACATCCATGCTGAGAGAGGAAACCATTTATGCCCCCGCCTCATTCCGCCTCATTCCGATCAACCGATAACCACGCTTTTGTTTTGCTTCTGTAAACTTGCTGTTTGCTCTTCCCTATAAAAAGCCCCCCCTCCAGTTAGCAGGTGCGCAAAGTCCTCCAAAAGACTTTGCCACCCGCAGGTACCTGTGTTTACTCAATAAACCTCTTGCTAATTGCATCCTGTGGCCTGGTCTCGGAGTGTCCTGGCTCTGGGGTCTTCATCGGAGAAAAAGGTCCTCTCTGAGGGTCTTTCAGGGTACACTAATAGTTTACATAAAAATCTCTACCATCACTGAAATTTTATTTGAGGAGGAAGAAAAAATAAACATACTAAATAAATTACATAGTATTTTAGAAAAGGTAAAGAAAGTTGAGTAAGGATTAGCAGGGAGAGGTGGTGCACACCTGCACTTCCAACACTGAGGAAGCAGAAGCAGGGGACTCGTGCAAGTTCCAGGCCAATCAGAGCAAACAAACAAAAAAGAGGAAGAGAGGTTGAGGAAGCTGAAATGGGGTAACTACAAAGGACCCGTTCATATGTTAACCGTCTTGAGATTGCTGTCCTAAGGGTCTGAAGATGAACTCCACGTGAAGACTCAGCACACAACTGCTGGTAAGTCTCTGTTGGTGACCAAAGACTGGAAAGTAAAGGATGCTAGGAAGGAAGACGTGAGCAGACAATGCCTCCTGCTGTGAGTCTGTCCCTCCCTGTTGCACTAATTGGCCATAGATCTGGGGGCTGGAAACCTTTTGAATGGCAATTATGCTATGTAATCATTGGAAACTGGAATGGGAACAGCACCTCACTCCCAAATGTTGGCGAGTAAAATGTTTCCTCACCCTGATACAAGGGTGCTTCATCAGTTACAGGCACTGTACCACACAGCCCAAAAACTTTAAAAATTGCAGAGGCCAGTTTTGTGGGTTAACTCTAAACATGGTTATCAGGAGCCATTTCAGGCTTCTCCTTTCTCACATCTCACAGGGCCTTGAGGTGGAAATCTTGAGACAGAAAAACTTACAAAGTTAACTAAGACATTGTGTGCTGGAGCTTCAGACACACCTCAGAGTGTCTTCTTTGTTTGCTGCTAATCACTAACAGCAGGTGTTCTAGCCACTGACCTTGCAACTGCCCAGCCTTGCTGCCTAGCTACCTAGCTCCTTCTTTCCTTCCCCCATTCCCCCTTCTCCAGTTCCCTCTGCCCAAACTCCTCACTGAGGAGTATATAAGACATGAAACTTGCTTCAATAAACGGGATGCCTTGACAAGGAATACTGCTTGGCGTCCGTTTCTCTCTCCCCCAATGTCTTTCAGATAGTGCCTCTTCAAGACCCTGGAGTAATTTAGGACCTGCTGGGTGGGTCACATGATTTAATCTTGAGCTAACTTCCCAGATTAACTAGGGGAAATCTAAGAAGCTAAAGGAGAAAAATACTCAGAGTTCAGAGGGAAGAACCAAGGCTAAGCTCCTACTATAAACCAAGCAAAGGGAGAGGTATTTGCAAATGGCTCCTAACTGAGAAGGTAGATGGGAGCAGTGGCAATTCTTAAACATGACACTAGAAATCCGGTCCATGCCTTTGAAGAGCTCATGATATGAACACTAGCATAGGACCTCAATGCCCCCATAGGTCAGTTAGTGATAACTCAACACTAATGCCCTGTTCTTGTGAAGAGACACTGTTTCTCCTAAAAGTGTTCTCTGTCCTTAACTCCCTGCTTGCATGTCCTTGGTTCCAGCTTCCCAGTCCGCTCCCACCAGCCACATCAGCAAGGAGAGTACTTCTAGTAATGACTCTTCCAAGGAGCAGTCCATCTTCAGAGAGGAGTCGGTTTCCAGAGATAATGTGTTGATAGAATGTACCAAATCAAAGAGTCAAAAGGCCCAGGCCAGGCTCAGAAGTGGGGCATCTCAGCTGGAAGAGACCATAGAACCCATTGCCTCAACTGGTATGTGCTAGAGAAGAGACATGTCTGGGGAGGTGGTGAGTAGTGAAGGGCAGGGTAGTGACTTGTGTAAAATGAGGTTTCATAAAGATAAAAAAAAAGTTCTAGAAGGGTGGAATTTAAGATCCATTAACTGCCAGCACTACAGGAAGCCGTGTGAGGGGGTCATAAAGATGTGGATAGGGAACCTGCCCTAACTGGACATTTCTATCTTCAAATTACAGAAACCACCATAGAGGGGAAACTGACTAAGTTAAACATGGCAATGGGAAAAAATCTGGGTAAAATAACTGAAGAAAGTATGGGTGGTGCCAATGATATCGCGAGGTCATGAAGACAAGAATGACTAACCACGTCCCATGCTGGGCCACAAGAAGTTCCTTCATCACCCACACTGCTGCTCATCCCAGCCAACACCTCTCAGTCTGCCCTTCAATATCTGACATTAAAGTGTTGCAACCTGAACCCGGGTCTCTGGTGACTTTTTCAGGCCCAGGAATGGAGGTGGGACACCTTCACTCTATTAGGGTTCCTTTTTAGCTATCCTATCCCTTTAGGTTCAAACTTCTCATCCCCCTCAGCTAACAGGCCTGATCAAGTACTCCATCCATACAACCCCTGCAAAGATTTTATCCTTGTCGTCTTTCTGCACCTCCCTCATGGACCACCTCCATGTCTCCTCGCACACTGCAGTCTAACCTGCTCCCAGCAGCCCACTGCAGTTCCTCTCCCAATGGCCACACACAACAGGACCCATGGCTGTTTCTCAGTTCTGACTTTTCTACTCTGTCCCTGCAGGACTAGACACAACTAGCTTCTCTAGGATCTTTTCTTGGACACTACTACCCTTGGTTATTCAATCTCCTTGTTCCTTTTGTGAAATGTTTGGTATATGATCCTAGGTCCCATCCTGTACTCTCTCACCTTCACCTCTTCAGAATTCCCATAGCCTCGCCTTCCAGGACTTCTCAGAGGGAATCCCTTTCACTAGCCCACTTAGCTAACATCTACCAAGTGCCTGTCAGGCCTGTCTCCCTAATTTACTCTGACTTCCCTGTAACCTTAAGAGTTTTCGCTGTGAAAGCATATGAAACATGGGGAAATGAAAGTCTTTTTCTGTCTTAAAAACATAGGCAGAGAAGATTGCCTATTGAAGAGTATGTAGGATGGCAGGAAAATGAGACATCTCTTCTCCCCAGCACCCTACCCCCAGGAAATGTGAAAAAAAAAAAAGTTCAGAAGACCAAAGGAGCAACTAACCCGCTACAGCACAGTGCTGTCACTCTTCTGACTGAAAAGCAGGGAAGAAGTGTGTCAAAACCAAAACCCCAGAAAATCACTTCCTTACCTTTTTGTTTTCCTCCGGGATAGAAAGCCCTTTCTTCTAGCTTCCTGATGCTCTCTGGTATTAATCAACTGTAACTATCTCCCAAGCAAGACGGAAAGATCAACACAGAGTCTTCCTGATGCCACAGTTTACAATATGGCAACAATTCTCACCAAGATAACAGAAAAAATAATGTAGGATTTTTCAGAAAGAAATTGGAGAAGACATTTCCTATGAAGTTAGATTAGAAAAATGGAAGTGTTTGAGAGATTAAGGCATAACAAACTCATCCTCTGACCTTTCAGTTCTGACCACTATAGAAACCCATTGCCCAGTGAGAACCAAAGCAAGTTCCTAACTACTTGCTGGTCAGCTGTGCCAACAAACCTAAAATGTGGGGTTTCTTGAGTAAGACACATTGGGATAAGGGACTTCCAGTCTCTGAAATCCACTTAATACACCCCTGCTGACTCCCGGAATCACAGAGACAGAACTGGGAAAAGCTACTAGCAGGCAAATACCTAAAAACTCATCTAGAACGACGCCCTGGGCCACCCTCCCTCTACTCTGCTGCTCCTGTAGGAAAAGGATGCATAGGAGGGAAAGACCCTGACATAAAGTAGTCTCCTTGCTTCCAATTCATGGGTAAGCCTGCAGGATGGAGAGAAAGTCCAGCATAAGAACAGTCTCCTAGTTTTAAATGTTTGGCTATTTATGACCCAATATGTAACCAAATGACCTATTGTTCTGTAAGACTTTAAGACAATCCTGAAGCCATTTTTGAATCCTCTCAGCCTCTGCGCCATAGTGCTTCCCCTCCTCCCCTGGGAACCAAGGACCTAACAGCTACACTCGCACGTACTCAGTTCCTGAACAATTACCCATATACGTATGCTTTGGTTCGGTCCCCTGGGAAATGGGGTCAAAATGACCTCTTACCTCATCTGATCTGGCAACAGCTCTCCAGTCAATTATTGGTAATAGTCCTTTCAAATAAGCCAGTCAGAATAGTCACAGAACAAACCCCCCCCTTGCTTCTGTGGCCCCTTTAAAAGTAGACTGTACCCGCTATTCGAGGTCCCTCGGCTTCCCGGATGCTGGGGGACCCTGTCAGGACAGAATTAATAAAATCCTCATGCTTTTGCATCGGCTGTGGTGTATGAGATGGTCTCTGGGGGTGACTCCTTCTCCGTGTTTGGACGTTAGAGTCCAACAGTTCTATGTAGTTGCCACTATGTGGCAGGCCCTATTTCTGAATGAGTTACAATGATTTTCTCACATAATTCTGTTTTTAAAAAATCAAATGCTATTGTACCCACTATCACTTGAAGCAGGTTCTCAGCCCATGTTGTGCACACTCCGGATCCAGAAAGGGAGGCAGGTGACTATTAGCCCCCAAGGCCCTGAGGTAGATCTAAATAGGACAAGAATTAATTTCAGAAATGTACAGTGTTTTAGATTCTACTTCTTCTGCCTCATTAACTCATTTGCTCTGCTAACACAGCTCACTTGAGGGTTAAAAGATACATAAGAGTCAAGCATAGCAGTAATATAGCAAATGGCTCAAAACCAGTAACCAAAAATAGCCTAAAATTTAGCATAAGTCCCCTACTAAATTCAAAGAAACAAAGAGCAGCATTGAAAAATACCCTCTATTAAACAAAAACGCAGCTGCTCTACCAGAGGTCACACCAGCCACCAGAAGTCCAGTCTCCGACTCTGGTTGAGACCCCCCTGATCAAACACAGGCCACAACAGCCAAAATACCAGAGGAAACAGAAACCAAGGAACAAAGCCCCCATTCAAGAAAGACAAACTCAGAAATCAGCACCTAGACCTATTAATTGATGGAGGAAGGTCATTGGTAATAAACAAACTGCCTTGGCCCATTTTGATAGGCCATCCTTTAGGTGGGTAGAGTAGGCAGAACAGAATGCTGAGAGGAAGAGGAAGTGAGCTCAGAGGCCATGCTCCCCTCTTCCAGGCAGACGCAATGAACTCGGACCCAGGATGGACGTAGGCTAGAATCTTCCCGGTAAGCGCACCTTGGGGTGCTACACACATTATTAGAAATGGGCTAGTCCAGGTGCAAGAGTTAGCCTAGAAGAGGCTAGATATAATGGGCCAAGCAGTGTTTAAAAGAATACAGTTTGTGTGTTGTTATTTCGAGTAAAGCTAGCCGGTGGCAGGAGCTGGGGGACGAAAAGCAGGCCCGCAGCTCCTACAACAATTAATCACCCTAAGTAAGATGTATATCCACCAGCATGGAAACACACTCAGTAACAATCAAGACAATGTCACCACTAAAGCCCAGCTATCCTACTGCAGCAAGCCGTGAGTATTCCATACATCAGAACCATAAGAAGAAGACCTAAAACCCAACTATATAAAGATGATAGAGGCCTTAAAGAGGAAATTAATAAAACTCTTAAAGAAATCAAGGCAAAACAAACAAACAATTGGAGGAAGTGAACAAATCCCCAAAGAAAGCCAAGGAAAAAAACAAATAGTAGAAGGAAATAAATGAAACTGTTCAAGACCTGAAAAATGGAAGCAATAAAGAAAATACAAACTGAGGGAATTTTGGAAATGAAAAATCTAGGTAAGTGAAAAGGAACTACAGAGTCAAATTTTACCAACAGAATACAAGAGGTGGAAGAGAGTATCTTAGGCGGTGAAGATATGATAGAAGAAATGGAAACATCTGTCAAAGAATATGTTAAATATAAAAATTCCTGACACAAAACATTCAGGAAATCTGGGACAGTATGAAAAGACCAAACCTTAGAATAATATGAATAGAGGAAGAAGAAAATCCCAGATCAAAGGCCAAGAAAATATTTTAACAAAATCATAGAAGAAAATTTTCCTAACCTAAAAAAGGAGATTCCACAGACTGCGACTACACAGAGTAGACCAAGAGGTGATGTCCAGGTCCCCAGCTGGACAGCCTAGTCTCTAGGTCCTAAACCCCCACACACAACTCAGGAAAAACCCTGGGCCCCTTCCCGAAGGAAAAACCCTGGGCCCCTTCCCGACCTGCCTCAGTTTCACTAGCTGGATAGTTGGCAAGCCTCCTGCAGGAAGGCTGCTGCAAGCCCCCAACACTGGGACTCTGTAATCTACATGCCCCACTCTACCCACAAACCCACCCATCCCCCACAACCTCAGCAGCTCTCTGGGGCACAGATTGCAATTGCACGAAGTGAACCAAAAGGTGAGTGACCAATTCCCAGCTGGATAGCCCAGTCTCTAGGCCCTAGGCCCTAGAGGCAAAACCCAGGAATCCTCCCCCACCAACCTCAGCTGTACAAGCTGGCTAGCCGGTGAGCCTCCTGCAAGTAGGCTGCTCTATTATCCTGCCATCAATCAGACCCTGTAATCTACAAGACCCACTCTACCCCCAAACCAACCCATCACCAGCGACCTCAGCAGCTCCCTGAGACACAGAAATCAACTGCAACAATTGGTCCAAGAAAGGATCCCTCAGACACAGACACCAACTGAAAGGATTAGACCAAGGGGAAAAGACACTATGTGCACCAATTGGAGGAAGAGAGGGTAGGTGTCAATGCAAGAATACATTCAACAACCTAAAAAACAACATGGTGACACCAGAAGCCAGTGAATCCAGTGGTCATATGTACGTGGTGTAATAACCAGGCTAGCTTAATATGAAACAGCAAATTTTAATGAAGGCATAGCTTACAACACCAGGTATCCAGCGGTGAGCAGGAGATACAAAAAAGAGAGAGGCAGGGCTCACACCCGCCAGATTTATAGGTAAACATTAGCCCGAGGCAAATACACCCCCCAATGGGCTGGACTATCCCTACATCTCCCCTTTTTGTCTAAATAAGACAGAACTAAACCAAATACAACTATATACAATAGAAACAAATAATAAATATAACAAACAATATTGAGCAAGAAACATATAACAAAAGTTTTGCTAAACATTCTATCTCAAGGAGTCTAAATAATGTAGAGAGTAACTACAATTATATAATCTTCAACTCCGTAAAAGATCTGAGAAGGGAATTAATATTACTTAACAAATGAGAGATATCCAAAATGTGCAACAAATGACAGAGACAACTGACTACCTGAGCAATTACCCAAAGTCTCATTTGCAATGTTGAGTCAACCAACTTTGGCTAAGGCCTAACATAACTGACATACCATTATTAAAAGCAAGGAACTTTCTTAGAACTATCCTACCTGGCCGGGTGGTGGTGGTGCACGCCTTTAATCCCAGCACTCAGGAGGCAGAGGCAGACGGATCTCTGTGAGTTCGAGACCAGCCTGGTCTACAAGAGCTAGTTCCAGGACAGGCTCCAAAACCACAGAGAAACCCTGTCTTGAAAAACCGAAAGAAAAAAAAAACTATCCTACACTGTCTTGGAAAGATGAGACAATCCTGTTTTATCCACTTATGGATATTCTGTATCTTTATCAATAGTTGAGGTATGGGCTTTTCTTAACCCAAAGGCCAGTTTTGCCAAGAAGACAAGCTCCCAGTGGAGTGTCTTTGGTGTTCAACGTTCTCTCGGGAGTAGAGTGGTGTCGCCAGGAGTGATTGTGTCTCATTGGCACAGAATTCTAGGTTAGATTAAAGGCCATTTTCTACAGCTCTTCAAAGAGGCTGAAGATTATACTATCTATACTAAATATAATCTCTATATATCTAAAAGACCTGATTAATTCTCAATACCTATCTAACTTGAAGACTAAGAGAATAAACAACTGTGCAATATATGAAGACAATGATCTTCAACTATAAACAATGTCATTACATATCAAATGTAAACAATGTTATTATATAAAAATATCAGAGGTAGAAATGTATATTGTAATATGGTAAATGTATCAATACAATATAGACAAAGTTATAAGCATACTCTTATACAAAAATAGAGGTAGGAACACTCACACTTAATATTCAATATATCAATATACAAGAAACAGTACCAATACAATTTTTTAAACAGACTCGTGCAGGGCTATCCCCTGCGGCTGTGCTCTGTTTAGTATGGCAGGCAGGGCCTAGCTGCGACTGTACTGTGGCCTGGGCCAAATCGCCAATGAACATGCAGCTGGACTGGAGTGGGGGAAGGGAAAACGAGCTGGGAGCATGCTGTGAAAGCTAGTGGGCTAAGCTCACTGGAGCCCAGTCACGCTTCCTGAGCTCCGGTAGCTGACTTGTTCACAAAGGCTGGGGAAGATCGAGCTTGCGCACCCTAGCTGGTCAGGGGCGGGGACAAAAAGGCCCAACGTTGGAGAGCCAAACTGTACGCAGTGTCATAACCAGGCTAGCTTAATATGAAACAGCAAATTTTAATGAAGGGATAGCTTACAACACCAGGGATCCAGTGATGAGCAGGAGATAAAAAAAAAGAGAGCAGTGGGGCTCACACTGCCAGATTTATATGTAAACATTAGCCCGAGGTGGATACGCCCCCCCAATGGGCTGGGCTATCCCTACAGTCATACAACAGGAAGACTGAACAACCTGCCCCAGAAGATGCAGAAGAAAACAACCTTAAATATAACTTTATGAAGATGATAGAGACCCTTAAAGAGGAAATGAAAAATTCCCTTAGAGAAATGGAGAAAAAAAGAAACAAAAAATTAGAAGAAATCAATAAATTTCTTAAAGAAAACCAAGAAAACCAAGAAAAAAACGTGAACCAAACAGTTCAAAACTTAAAAACTGAAATAGAGACAATATAGAAAACATAAACCAAAGAAACTCTGGAAATGGAAAATCTGGGTAAATGAACAGGAACTACAAATGCAAGCATAACCAACAGAATACAAGAGATAGAGGAAAGACTGTCAGGCATTGAAGACACAATAAAGGAAATAGGTTCACCCATCAAAGAAAATGTCAAATCCAACAAATTCTTAATACAAAACATCCAGGAAATCAGGGACACTATGAAAAGACTAAACCTAAGATCAATAGTAATAGAAAAAGGAGAAGGGTGACCTAGGCCAGAGCAGGCCTGAGGCAGCGAACTCCACAGGAGCAGGACTGAGCCAATGACCTAGGCTGGAGCAGGCCTGAGATGGCAAGCTCCATGGAAGTGGGAGTGGATCCAGACCAGGGACATTTACAGAAGCAGGACTGGGTTAGTGACCTAGGCCAGAGCAGGCCTGAACTCTACAGAAACAGGACTGAACCAGCAACCTAAGCCAGAGCAGGCCTAAGACAGTGAACTCCACATGAGTGAAACCAGGGGCATTTATGGAAACAGGACTCATCCAGTGACTCAAGTGGAACAGACTTGAGACAGCGAACTCCTCAGAAGCAGGTACAGGGGAGCAACTGCTGAGGGAGTGGACCAGAACCAGAGACCTCTGCAGGTGCAGGCATGAGTCTAGGACCTACAAAGGTGTAGGCAGGATCCAGAGACCTCTGAGCCAGGACCCCTGCAAGTCCAGTTGTGAGCCTGGGACCTCAAAGGAACTAGGCCTGAACTAGGACCTCTGTGGGTTGGGGCATGAGTCTGGGACCTCCAAGGGAATAGATCGGAGGCAAAGACCTTTGCAGGACCAACTTCAAGCTAGAGACCTCTGCAGGAGCAGCTCCAGACCAGAGACATTTACAGAAACAGGTCTGAGCCAGCAACCTAGGCCAGAGCAGGCCTGAAACAGTGAACTCCATGGAAGCAGAGCAAAGCCTAGGGGTGCTGAGTGACCCCCAGGAACACAAAGTAACCAACAGGGTAACTAGAACCATGGCACTGACTGCACCATGAGGAGCAACAGTCTGAGCCTTGGATACACTGGCACTTGGAAGATTGATCACCAGAGTCACAGATAGCCACAACTACAGCAATTAGAGAAAATGATGTGTAGACAAGGTAAGAACATATCCAACACCACAAAGAGCAACATGACACCAATAAAACCTTAGTGGCCCTACAATAGCAAGACTTGAGCAACCAAATACAGATGAAGCAGAAGAAAATTACCTAAAAATAACTTTAGGAGACTGTTTGAGGCCCTTAAATAGAAAATGAGAAATTCCCTCAAAGAAATAGGGGGAAAGACAAAAAAATTGGAGGACATCAAGAAATCCCTAAATGAAAACCAAGAAAAAGCAATCAAACATATGAAAGAAACTATTCAAGACATGAAAACTGAAATAGAGACAATAAAGAAAACACAAGCCAAGGGAATTATAGAGAAAGAAATCATGAGAAAATGATCAGGAACCACAAATGCAAGAATAAACAGTATAATACAAGAGATGGAAGAGAGAATTTCAAGCGCTAAAGCTACAGTAGAGGAAATAGACTCATTGGTCAAAGAAAACATTAAATCTAACAAAAGTTTAACACAAAATATTCAGGATATATGGTACACTATAAAAACACCAAACCTAAGAATAATAGGTATAGAAGAAGGAGAAGTTTAACTCAAAAGCACATAAAATATATTTTTAAAAGTCATAGAGGAAAATTTTACCAACCTAAAGAAAGATTTGCCTAAGAAGATACAAAAAAGCTTATAGACCAACAAATGGATTGGATCAAAAAGAAAAAAGTCCCCTTGCCACACAATAATCAAAACACTAAACATACAGAATAAAGAAAGAATATTACAGCTGCAAAGGAAATAGGGAAATTAACATATAAAGGCAGACCTATCATAATTACACCTGAATTCTCAAAGGAAAAAATGAAAGCCAAAAGGTGCTGGTCAGACATTATGCAGACATTGAGGCACCACATATGGCAGCCCAGACTATTATACCCAGCAAAACTTTCAATCACCATAGACTAACAAAACAAGATATTCCACGACAGAAGCAGATTTAATCAATACCTAGCCACAAATCTAGCTCTATACAAAGTACTACAAGGAAAACTCCAACCCAAGAAAGTTAGCGACATCAACAAAAACACAGACAATTGATGATCTCACAGAAGCAAATCCCAAAAAGGAAAAAACACACAAATTAACATCACCAATCACAAAAACTAAATTAACAGGAGATAGCAATAACTGATCATTAAAAATCCTTAATATAAACGGACTCAACACATCTATAAAAACACACTGGCTAACAGATTGGTTATGAAAACAGATTCCATCTTTTTGCTGTATACAAGAAACACATGTCAACCTCAAAGACAGACATCAATGGACCTAAAAAATAAGCTGGTGTTAGTATCCTAATATTTAACAAAACAGACTTCAATTAAAATCAACCAAAAGAGACAAAGAAGAGCATTTCATATTAATTACAGAAAAAATCCATTAGGAGGAAATTTCAACACTGAACATTTATGCCCCAAACACAGGGCACCCTTATATGTAAAACAAACACTTCTAAAGCTTAAATCATACATCAAACCCCACACACTAATAGTGGGAGACTTCAACACTCTACTCTCACCATTGGACAGGTCAGGCAGACAAAAAAAATAACAGAGAAATAAGGGAATTAACAGATGTTATTACTCAAATGGACTTAACATACATCTACAGAACATGCCATTCAAACATGAAAGAATATATTTTCTTCTCAGCACCTCATGGAACCTTCTCAAAAATTGACCACATACTCAGTAACAAAGAAAACCTCAACCCAGATACAAAAAAAAAAAATTGGAATAACCCCATGTATCTTGTTGGATTGCCATGGTTTATAACTAGAATTCAACAGCAACATTAATTCTACAAAGCCCACAAACACATGGAAATTAAACAATGTTCACCGGAATCATCAATGAGTCAAGGAAAAAAATAAAGGGAGAAATTAAAGACTTCCTAAAATTCAATGAAAATGAATTTTCATTTTCAATTTCATTTCAATTTCACACAACATACCCAAATTTATGAATGAAAGCAGTGTTAAGAGGAAAGTTCATAGCGCTAAACACCTACATAAATAAGCTGGAAAAATCCCACACTAGTGAATTAACAGAACATTTGAAAACTTTAGAACAAAAAGAAGCAAACTCACCTAAGAGAACTAGATGGCTGGAAATAATCAAATTGAGAGCTGAAATCAACAAAACGGAAACAAAGAAAATAATACAAAGAATCAATGAGACCAAGAATTGAGAAAATCAACAAAATAGGCAAACCTTTAATGAAACTAACCAAAAGGCAAAGAGAGAATATCCAAATTAACAAAATCAGAAATGAAAAGGGGGACATAACAACAGACACGGAGGAAATACAGAGGATCATCGGTCATATTTTGAAAACCTGTACCCCAAAAATTGGAAAACAAAGGAAATGGACAACTTTCTAGTTAAATATCACTTTTCAAAATTAAATCAAAACCAGATAAGCAAATTAAACAAACCTATAACCGCTAAAGAAATAAAAACAGTCATCAAAAGTCTCCCAACCAAAAAAAAAAAAGCCTAGGACCAGATGGTTTCAGCTCAGGATTCCACAATATTTTCAAAAAAGAACTAATATCAATACTCTTCAAATTGTTCCATACAATAGAAACAGAAGGAACATTGCCAAACTCTTTTTATGAGGCTACGCTTACCCTGATAACCACGCCACAGAAAGACATTACCAAGAAAGAATTACAGACCAATCTCACTAGTGAACATTGATGTAAAAATACTCAGTAAAATGCTGGCAACTGAATCCAAAACACATCAGAACCATCATCCACCATGATCAAGTCAGCTTCATCCCAGAGATGCAGGGATGGTTCAACATAAAATATCTATCAATGTAATTCACCATATAAACAAACTGAAAAATAAAAACACATGATCAGCTCATTAGATGCTGAAAAAGCCACAAAATACAATGCCCCTTCATGATAAAGGTCTTAGAGAGATCAGGGGTACAGGGAACATACCTAAACATAATAAAGGCAATATACAGCAAGCAAACAGCCAACATCAAACTAAATGGAGAGAAAATCACAGCAATCCTATTAAACTCAGAAACAAGACAAGGTTGTCCACTCTCTCCATATCTATTCAATATAGTTTTTGAGATTCTAGCTAGAGCAGTAAGAAAACAAAAGGAGATCAAGGGGACTCAAATCAGAAATGAAGAAGTCAAACTCTCACTATTTGCTGATGACATGATAGTTTACATGAGCAACCTAAAAATTCTACCAAGGAACTTCTACAACTCATAAACACTTTTAGTAATGTAGCAGGATACAAAATTGACTCAAAAAAATCAGTAGCCCTCCTGTACACAGATGATAAAAGGGCTGGGCAAGAAATCAGAGAAACATCACCCTTCACAGTAGCCACAAATAGCATAAAATATCTCAGAGCAAATCTAACCAAACAAGTGGAAGACTTATATGACAAGAACTATAAATCTTTGAAGAAAGAAATTGAAAAGACACCAAAAAATCAAAATATCTTCCATGTTCTTGGGTAGGTAGAATTAACATAGTAAAAATGGCAATCTTACCAAAAGCAATCTACAGATTCAATGCAATGGCCACCAAAATACCAGCATAATTCTTCACAGACCTTGAAAGAGCAATACTCAATTTCATAAGGAAAAGCAAAAAAAAAACCAGAATAGCCAAAATAATCCTGTATAATAAAGAAACTTCTGGAGGCTTCATCATCTCTTACTTCAAACTCTACAGAGCTCAGTGCTAAAAACAGCCTGATATTGACATAAAAACAAAAAGAAGGACCAATGGAACTGAATCAAAGACCCAGATATTAATCCACATACTTATGAACACCTGATTTTTGAGAAAGAAGCAAA
The DNA here is from genome assembly GCF_000317375.1 of Microtus ochrogaster. NCBI lineage: Eukaryota > Metazoa > Chordata > Mammalia > Rodentia > Cricetidae > Microtus > Microtus ochrogaster. The sequence goes on from NC_022017.1 coordinate 633,853, forward strand.
AAATATAAAATGGAAAAAAGAAAGCATATTCAACAAATAGTGCTGGCATAACTGGATATCAACATGTAGAAGAATGAAAATAGATACATATCTAGCACCATGCACAAAACTTAAGTCCAAATGGATCAAAGACCTCCACATAAAGCCAACTACACTGAACCTTATAGAAGAAAAGTGGGGAGTACACTTGAATGCATTGGCACAGGAGATCACTTCCTAAATATAACCCCAGCAGCACAGACACTGAGAGAAACAATAAATGGGACCTCCTGAAACTGAAAAGGTTCTTCTGTAAAGCAAAGAACCACAGTCAACAAGACAAAATTGCAGCCTAAAGAATGCAAAAAGAGCTTCACCAACCCCAGATTGGACAGAGAGATGAATTCCAAAATATACAAAGAACTCAAGAAATTGAACATCAAAAGAATAAATAATTCAATTTTAAAAAATGGAGTTCATGACTAGTGAGTACATTTCAGGATCCTAGAGAAACTAAGTAATAAGGTGCACCCAAAGAAAAACATATATAGACCCACCTGGAAATTAGAATCAGACAAAAATTTGGGAGCAGGGGGGCAGGGGCTAGAAGGAAGGGGAGAAGAAGGGTTGAGGAGAACTTGAGGGAATGGGATAGTTGAGATGGAGGAAGGACAGATATGAGAGCAAGGAAAGAGATATCTTGATTGAGGAAGCCATTAGGGAGTTAGCAAGAAACGTGGCTCTAGAAAAATGCCCAAGAACCCACAGGGATGACCCCAGCTAAGACCCTAAGCAATAGAGGAGAGGGTGTCTGAACTGACCTTACCCTGTAGTCAGACTGATGATTATCTGAAATATCACCATAGAACCTTCATCCAACAACAGATGGGAACAGAGGAAATGACCTACATTGGAGCACTGGACTGAGCTCCCAAGATCTATTTAAAGTGTGGAAGGAGTGAGAATATGAGGAATGAATTCAAGACAATGAGAGGGTCATCCACTGAGACAGTTTGCTTGAGCTAATGGGCGCACACCAACTCCAACTGGACTGGGAGTGAACGAGCATGGGAACAACCAAGTCCCTCTGAAGGGGGCTGACAGCTGGGGCAGTCTGAGGGGCCACTGATAGTGACACTGGGATGTGTCTCTATTGCATACACCAGCTTCATGGGATCCTATTCTCTTTGGATGTAAACCTTGCTCAACCTAGAAGTAGTAGGAAGGGCCTTGTACTTTCCACAGGATGGGCTGCACGGTACTCCCTTAGGGTTGGAGGGGTGGTAGGAGGGTCTGTGAAGGGAGAGAGAGGGGACTGGGAAGAGGGGAGGGACTGGTAATTTGGATTGGTATTTTTTAAATAATAATAAAGAAGAAAATAAATAAAATGAAGTACAGACATAAACAGAGAACTCTCAACAGAGGAATCTAAAATTACTGCCGGGCGGTGGTGGTGCACACCTTTAATCCCAGCACTTGGGAGGCAGAGGCAGGTGGATCTCTATGAGTTCGAGACCAACCTGGTCTACAAGAGCTAGTTCCAGGACAGGCTCCAAAGCCACAGAGAAACCCTGTCTCGAAAAACCAAAAAAAATAAAAATAAAAATAAAATAAAATTACTGAAAGACACTTAAGGAAATGATCACCATCATTAGCCATCAGAGAAATACAAATCAAAACAACTTTAAGATTTTATCTTACACCTTTAAGAATGGCCAAGATCAAGAATACTGATGACAACTTATGCTTGAGAGGATGTGGGGTAAAGGGAACACTCTTCCATTGCTGGTGGGAGTGCAAACTAGTATAGCCCCTTTGGATATCAGTATGGTGATTTCTCAAAAAATTAGAAAACAACCTTCCTCAAGACTTAGCAAATACCACTTTTAGGTATATATCCAAAGGATGCTCAATCACCCCACAAGGACATTTACTTAACTATGTTCATAGCAACATTGTTTGTCATAGCCAGAACCTGGAAACAACCTAAATGCCCGTCTACCAAAGAATGGATAAGAAAAATATGGTACATTTTTACACAATGGAATATTACACCACAGAAAAAAATAATGACATCTTGAAATTTGTGGACAAATGGATGGAGCTAGAAAGCATTCATGTAGGAGGGTCTTCTGTCTAAGTGTTACTTTCATTAGTTAAATAAAGAGACTGCCTTGGCCTAGTTGACAGGGCGAACTCAGGTAGGCAGGGAAGACAGAACAGAATTCTGGGAGGAAGAAGGCAGTGTGGCAGACACCATGGCTCTCCTCTCTGAGATGGACGCTGGTTAAACTTATGCAGGTAAGCCACAGTCAAGTGGCAATACACACTAATGGAGATGGGTTAAACAAATATGTAAGAGTTAGCCAATAAGATGCTAGAAATAATGGGCCAGGCAGTAATTTAATTAATACAATTTGGTGTGGTTATTTCAGGTATAAACTAGCTGGGTGGCAGGGACATAGCCCGCCGCTCCTCTTATAACAAAGCATCATATTGAGTGAGGTAACCCAGGCCTAGAAAGACAAATATCATATTTATTCACTCATAAGTGGCTTTTAGACATAAAACAAAGAAAAACCAACCTACAAGTCACAATTCCAGAGAACTTAGACAACAATGAGGACACAAAGAGAAACATACATGGATCTAAACTACATGAGAAGTAGAAAAACAAGATCTTCTGAGTAAATTGGGATCATGGGGAACTTGGAAGATGGTAGAAGGGGAAGGGAAAGAAAAGAGGGGGGTAGAGGAAAATATATAGCTCAATATAAACAATTTTTTTTTAAAGCTGCACAGGAAAGGGACCAAGTAACATATAAAGGCAGGCCTATTGAATTACACCCGACTTCTAAGTGAAAACCCTGAAAGCAACAAGGTCCTGGACAGATGTGCTGCAGACACTAAAAGACCATGGATGCAAGCACAGACTACTGTAACCAGCAAAGCTGCCATGAAAACACAGCCAACAGAACCTCACAAGAGCAAACCCCAAAGACAAGAAACACACAAACACTACCACCTATAAATAATAGGAATTAACAATCTCTGGTTATTAATATCTTTTAATATCAATGTGATCAATTCACCTATAAAAAGTTACAGGCTGGGAACCCGGATGCGGCAGAGGCGGTTGGAACCCGGACGCAGCAGAGGCGGCCTGGCTGGGACGGGCTGGGACCAGAGTGGCAGCAGAGGACACAGGCCATGGGTGGTGGGAACCGGCGTGGCGGCAGACGCAGGCTACAGGGACCGCGCGAAACACCAAGAGCAGATCGCCCCACTAAGGTTGGATCGAGGAGGTGGACCTTTGGTTGGCGGGGTCCCTGGCAGAGGAGGAGCTGGGTCCTATTCCTGGGGACTCTTCGGAGGGGTGAGAGGGATCTTGGCCCCTGGTGGGAACCAGGAAACAGAGTGAGGGCATTTTGTGGGAGGAGCCCCTGGCCAGCAGGGAAACCTGAACCAGTTTTAAAAGACCCCTTAGATAGCATCAATAGGAGGAGTGGGCAGGCGCC
>NC_022017.1:642499-650292 GCF_000317375.1 Microtus ochrogaster
GGAGCCTAGGCAGTTTGGATGCTCAACTTACTAGACCTGAATGGAGGTGGGGGTTCCTTGGACTTCCCACAGGTCAGGGAACCCTAAGTGCTCTTCGGGCTGAGGAGGGAGGGTGACTTGACTGGGGGAGGGGGAGGTAAATGGGAGGTGGTGGCGGGGAAGAGACAGAAATCTTTAATAAATAAATAAAATTTAAAAAAACAAAAAAAAATTTTAAAAAGTTACAGGCTAACAGAATGGATATAAAAAGAGGATCTATCCTTCTGCTGCATACAAGAAACACACCTCAATCTTAAAGATAGACATTACCTCACAGTAAAGGGTTGGGAAAAGTTTTCCAACCAAAGGTACCTAAGAAACAAGCGGGTATAACTATCCTAATATGACGTAGGAGTGTCTTCTATCTATCTGTTGCTTTCATTGGTTAATTAATAAAGAAAACTGCTTGGCCTGATAGAACAGAACATAGGTACGTGGAGAAGACAGAACAGAATGCTGGGAAGAAGGCAATGAGGCAGACGCCATAGCTCTCCTCTCCAAGATGGACACAGGTTAGAATCTTCTCGGTAAGCCACCACCTCATGGTGCTACACACATTAATAGAAATGGATTAATCAAGATATGAGAGTTAGCCAAGCAGAGGCTAGATATAATGGGCCAGGCAGTATTTAAATGAATACAATTTGTGTGTTGTTATTTCGGGTGTAAAGCTAGCTGTTTGGGAGCTGGGTGTGACAAAAAAGCAGGCATGCTCACCTCATCACTACACTAATATCTAATGAAATAGACTTCAAACTAAAATCAATCCAAAGAGATAGAGAAGGACACTTCATACTCATCACAGGAAAACTACATCAATCCTTAATATCAATGCCTCAAATCCAAGAATACCCACATATGTAAAAGAAACATTATTAAAGCTAAAATCACACATCAAACTGCACACACTAATATTGGGAGACTTCAACACCCCACTCTCACCAGTGGACAAGTCAGCCAGACAGAAACTTAACAGAGAAATTAGAAAACTAACAGATGTCATGACTCAAATGGACATCTTAAGAGACATCCATAGAACATTCCACCCAAACACAAAATATACTTTCTTCTCAGCACATCTTGGAACCTTCTCTAAAATTGACCACATACTCAGTAACAAAGCAAACCTCAACAGATACAAAAAAAGATGGAATAAACACCTGTATCTTATAGGCTTACTATGGCTTAAAGTCAGAATTCAACAACAAAACTAATTGCAAAAAGCCTACAAACTCATAGAAAGCGAGCAGTGCTCAGTTCCCCTAGATCAATAAAGAAATAGAAAGAAATTAAAGACTTTTTAGAATACAACAAATATGAATGCACAACCTACCCAAACCTATGGGACACTTTGAAAGCAGTGTTAAAAAGAAAATTTACAGCACTAAGTACCTACATTTTTAAAAGGTGGAGAAATCTCACACTAGTTACTTAACAGCATACCTGAAAGCTCTAGAGAAAAAGAATCAGACTCATCCAGAAGGAGTAGAAACAGGAAATAATCAAATTGAGGGCTAAAATCAATGAAATAGAAACAAAGAAAGCAATACAAAGAATCAATGAAACAAATGTTGATTTTTTTGATAAAATCAACAAGATAAACAAATCAAAAGGCAGAGAGATAATATGCAAATTAACAAAATCAGAAATGAAAAGGGGACATAACAACAGACACTGAGGAAATCCAGAGAATCATTAGAAAATCTGAAAGAAATGGACAATTTTCTGAATAGGTACCACATACCAAAATTAAATAAAGACCAGTTAAACAATTGAAATAAACCTATAACCCCTGTGGACTCAGTCATCAAAAGTCTCCCAACCAAAAAAAGAAAGAAAGAAAAAGAAAAAGCCCAGGGCCCAATGGTTTTAGAGCAGAATTCTACCAGAACTTCAAAGAAGAGCTGATACCTATACTCCTCAAATTGTTCCATACAATAGAAATGGAAGGAATGTTGCCAAACTCTTTTTATGAGACTACAATTATGCCCAAACCAATTATGAGACTACCCTGAAGCGCAAACCACAAAAAGACTCAACTCAGAAAAAGTCATTGTCCAACTCCAAAAGTCAGCTTTAATTTCTCTTTAACAACAATTAATTCTTTCTCAGATTCAACTGTTAATTCCCTGGGACTATTTAAGGCTTTGTCACTATCAAGGTTTTGTTTAAGTGAATTATTAGATCAGGTGTTATCTCAACAGCCAGTCATAGACTGATAATGTCTCCTAACAATCTTTGAAAGTCATTAAGAGTCTGCAATCGGTCTCTCCTAATTTGTGCCTTTTGTGTTCTAATTTTCTGTAACACATTTTATAACCTAAGTGACAGAGTCTCCTCTCTGTATTTTTAGGAGCAATTTGTAATTCCCATCTAGGCAAAACTTTCTTTACTTCTTCAAACATTTGTTCTAAGGTATCTGCATTTGAATCAAATAGCAAAATGTCATCCTACCCAAGCCTCAGTACTGTAATCAAAAGCCTCAACATTCATTGTATGCAGGATTCATTCATCCATTGGTGCTGATCTGACTTTTAAAGGCCCAAGTATCTTTTTACATTCTATGTTGACATTTTCAAAAGCCAGAGATTAAATAAATACTTGTCTAACTTTTGGGTCTGTTACTTCTACTTGTCCAGCCTTAGTTAATCTTTGTAAAAGAGTTACTAAAAGGTTCTCTCTGGGCCTGTTTAACCCTAGTATATAATTCAATTTTTTTTCCTAGTTCCTGAGTCCTTTCCCAAGCATGTAAAGCTGCTGTGTTCATCATATAGATCCTGGGCCTGTCAATCTGAGTAGCCCTCCCCAAGAATTTGATCTTGGGAAGCCTCAAATCCTTTGCTTTTCCCTGTTGTTCTCTTTTCAATAGTAGCACTTCCATAGCAGCTGTGGTCCATCTTCAAAGACTACTGAAACTAACTGAAGCCAATTGTGTGGGGTTTCCTTATTGCTTGAAGCCCACATTTTCACCATTTCCCTAACAAATGGTGAGTGAAAGCCATAAGATACTAGTTCTTGCTTGATTTCCTTTAGATCAGTTATACCTATGGGTTGCCATTTACATTCTTTGAATACTTTAGGGTATTTAGTACCAGATGGCTCCTCAGAGAATACTTCCAGATAAGCAGCTAAAACTCTGAGTAGGTCATCCTGGATTCTGGCATGTACTGGGGAGCTAAATTCTGGTTTTTGTACTTTCTCTCCCTGCTCATCAGTTCCAATAATTTTCTCAATTATTTCAAAGCTTTTTACCACTGCCTTTTGTAATTGATTCATTTAGCTACTGGTTCTTATTCTGCACATATGATCCCAAGGTATGAAATTTGTCCAGTAAAGATAACATTATTTGGATGGCATGCACATTGCCTTCCTAGAGAGATGCCCTATCCATTAACCTATCATAACTTTTTAACAGAATTTGATTGTTAAATTCAGCAGTATGAATTCTTTCAGATAATTTCTCATAACCCTTTGGCATGGATTGAATTTTTTCTAACAAATTAATGTTATCCTTTTCAATGGCATTAATTTTTTTTCAGCTAGCTGTTCATTATTGGTATATAAAGACTGTATCATTTCTAAAAGTGCCTCATTCTTGACTCTGTTATCAAACTATTTTCTTAAGGATATAATGTAGGAAAGAGCTAATTCCCAAAATCAAATAAATGGCTGTATACGGGAAATCACATAAGCCTTGTAGAATACCATCCATAGTATAAGCAAAATGTTCATTAATTTCCTGAATGATAATATTGTCAGTCATCAAATAATTTTCAAATTTATCAATTCACTTACCTTCCTTAGGCAATTTCAATGAATTGTGTAGGTGTAATAATCTTTATTGGCCAGCAGGTGTGGTAGTTGCAGTTGCATGGCAGAGAGACACTGCGGAGAGATGTGAGCATCTGCTTTGTTATCGCACATTGTTGTCTACTTAGATACTTCATTTAACAAATTAAGAGTAGTTATTAAGGACAATTAAAGTGATTCCATACACAGAGAGGGGTTTTTGGTGGCTTTCAGTCAGTCGCAAGCCACATGAAATGTGTGCAGCCAGCAGGTGTAATGCTGTGGAGACTGTGATGTGGAAGAAAGAATGGTGGGCTGCCATGGAGAAAGTCGGGGTCCTAGACAGTGGCAGTTGGGCCACGGGTGAGAAATGTGCCCTGGCTGGTGAACTGGGAGCACGGGGTTGGCCGGGAGGAGAGGGGGGTGTCCCGGTAAGCATGGACTTTTCCCATGTTGGGTGCCAAATGAAGAGAAATGAACCAGAGGGAGGAAAATGCAAATGAAATAATTCCACACTAGCTCTGAATAGGGTATAATAAGGTGTTCTTTATTAAAGGGGAACTTACAGACCACAGAGAGGAACATCTGTGAGGCATGCCCACCTCCACATGCTCCTCCTAAGGTTACCATCGCTGCTCAGAGGCTTGGGTTAGGAATCTTCTTGCTTAGTCAGGCAATTATAAAAGAAGAAACAATAGAAAGTGTCTCAAAGACAGCCTCTCATCAGTTCCAGACACACAGAGAAGCTCCGGGTTCAAAGTGACTCAAAGACAGCTTCTCGTCAGTTCCAGACACACAGAGAAGCTCCGGGTTCAAAGTGTCTCAAAGACAGCTTCTCATCAGTTCCAGACACATGGAGAAGCTCCGGGTTCAGTAAGAATCATCTTGTTTGTGCCAGGAGCCATGAGGCAGAAATGAGATAATGAGAGAGGAGAAGGAGCCTTGGCTTCCTCGGGAGTGTTCTCTCAGCCTCATCATGTGAACTAAATAAACCTCCAGGGAGAGGTTGATCTGGGCATGAGTTTACCCTGCGGTGGGGAAGCATGCAAGTTGACTACTCTGTGACCTTGTGATATCTACAGATTGAATGTTTCTTTCCCTTTAGTCCTAATACAAGTATAACTGTTAAGTATTTTCTTAAGATGCCAAACCTCTCCACCATCACAAATAATTCTAATCAAACCAAAACAGACCGAATTAAAAGATGCCCATGTTTAATGGAGTGTTCCCAGGTAGCCTCAGGAAAATATGGAGAGGAAGAGAGACCACATGAAACCCAAGACCACGTGTTTCTCTGGGGACAGTTTAAATAGCCTATGGAATTGGTCTTAACCTTCACTGGAAAGAGGAGGTCACCATTTGGCGGGCTTTCTTGAAGGTGAAGTTTGGACTGAGGCAACTTTCAGGAGAGGAGCTTATGCCAGGAGCTGGGGTGAAGCCCCCAGCCAAACAATTCAAACTTTTTGTACAAAGGTGTGTTAGGGAGCTGAGGTGATGCTTTTGACCAAACATTCCAGACTTTTTGGATAAAGTGGTGCCAGTGAGCTGAGGTGAAGCCCCTCAACCAAACATTTTAGACTCCTTGGGTAAAGGGGCGTCAGCTCAAGTCTGGCTACTTCCTGTGGGCATGGGGCAACATGGGAGAGGGAAGAGCTGGGAGTTGGTGGGCTCACGCTCAGCTAGAGGAGTGGCTGGAGCAGCATCCCATTTACTGTCATCCTGGAGACCTCAGGCAGCTGTTTCTTGAGGGAGATGAGAAGGCAGGTAGCTAGGAGAAAATATATTGCTATTATTGGCCCTATGAATGGAGCTAGCCATGGGAAGTCATTAACTGCCAGAAAGAATGGGACAGAGAAGTGCCCGGGTTGTACAGGTGAGGCGCAGGTGTATAAGTGGGACACAAGAGCAGATAAAACCAGATTGTAGTTGGTAGGTGTCCTTGATCCAGGAGAGTTGATACCAATAGTCCCAGGAGCTGGTGCAGGTGCTGGCGTTGTCTGGAGAGCACTTTGTAAGCTGGTCTTGGCCCAGACAGCAGGAGTGACCTGTAAAATATGCTTTAAAATGAGTGGGGTTAAAATATGCTCTGAAGATTATTAGTTTTTACCAGACCTGATTTTTGATATAGCAGCATAACTTTTTCCCAGATATTAGCAGATATCTGTGAAACAACTGGAGCACAAATATTTTAGAAGACAATTAAAGGGAACTGGGAATTCTGAACCTCTAAAGATACACCTGAAACCTGTTAATCCTGGACTATTAAGCCTGTTGAAGAGGCACACCTATCTGTGTTTTATTAGGAAACTTAACAAATGTAGTAATGAGCTACCAGTATCTTAAGTCATCAAATGCCATTAGACAGTCTAAGGGGGATAAATGAGCAGAAATGAGACAGCTTTTTTAGCTACGCAGGCAATCCCAAGTCTCTCCTTAGTCCTTGGAGAACGCCAGTCTTAGAAACAGTGCTTGCCATTAGCTGCTGAGTACAAGGGGCCTGAAGATTTTCCTGAGGAGGGAAGAGTTAGTCTACCTGTCTTGGCAGGATGAGAAGATTGATTCCCTGGGTGGCATCTAGGAGCTGAAGAGATGGAAGGCTGCTTTTTCCTGTGAGGGTGGTTTTGCCAAACCCAAAGACAAGCCTCAAGGTGGAAGGTCTTTTGCAACCAAGTATCTTCTTGGAGGAGCTGCAGGATGTTGTGGGAGCTGGCATGTCTCTGTATTAGAAGCTCTTTTGTTAATGCCATACTCTCAGATCTGTAAAGACACTTGAGAATTGGGTATCATTACCTGTTATATTTAAACTAGACATATAAGCTAAATTTAGTCATGTATTTTACCCAGTTAGTTACAGCTTACCAATGCTAGTAAATGTAAGAAGATTAAAAGGAATATTTTAATAAGTCAAAGAATACTAGTGCACATGGATGGTATTCTTACCCAAGGTGGCAGTAAGGTCAAAACAGAGTTTACCCGCATGTTTGTATTTTTCCAGAGCTGTTGTAATCTGGAGGTATAAGCCTCACAGATCTTAACACACACACACACACACACACACAGAGAGAGAGAGAGAGAGAGAGAGAGAGAGAGAGAGAGAGAGAAATAAAACAAGCATATTTTGAAATGAAACACACATACACACACACAGACATAAAACAAGCATACTGTGGCCACATTATTCTAACAGATAAGCAAATAAAACACTTTTAGGAACCTGTGTCAGCTGACCAACTTAAAAATCCCAGTGTAGAGAGCCATCACCGGGGTGAGTGAGTTTCGGACCTACGGCAGCAGAACGGGACACGGAACTCAGATGTTCCTCATCCCCCCATACTCCCTGGTCTTCCCGCAGTGGCTATATTCCCCAAATACTGCCTCTCTCTTCCTATCCCACCCAGCTTGCATCCAGAGCCACCCCCCTTCTGCATCCCTCCCCTCTTCGGGCACATAACATCACCCAACTCAGCCTGTTTGGGTGCTTGGGCCAAATCATAAGGGCAACTGGGCGGATGGTAGTCCCTTTGTTTCAATAGCCTGCCTGCAGCAAGCAAGGTAGGCCCTTTGGTTACGAGCTACCCAACCAGCACGGAGATCTGATCTAGGCACCAGGAGAGTCATCACTGTGAAGGTACATCAGTGGGCAAGGAGACCTGATCCTGTAAAATAAGATCCATAGGGGAGCATTTGGAGGAAGAGATGGGCAGGAGCCAATGCAAGAATTCACCCACAAATCTGAAAAACAACATGAAACCACCAGAACCCAGCGACCTCACAACAGGAAGACATGAACACCTTAATCAAGAAAAAGTAGAAAAAAATCGAATTTATGAAAGTGATAGACACCCTTAAACACCATGTAAAAAATACCCTTATAGAAATGGAGGAGAAGTATAAAAGAAAGTTTGAAGAATTGAATAAATCAGTGAATGATACCCTAGGAAACCAAGGAAAAACAATCAAACAGA
>NC_022017.1:651752-652276 GCF_000317375.1 Microtus ochrogaster
GAATTCAACAACAATGCTACCCTGAGAAAGCTGACAAACTCATGGAAACTGAACAGTCAACTACTGAACCACACCTGGGTCAAGGAAGAAATACAGAAAGAAATTAAAGTCTTCCTTGAACTTAATGAAAATAAAGACACAACATACTCATACCTATGGGACACTTTGAGAGCAGTGCTCAGAGGAAAGTTCATAGCACTAAGTGCCCACTGAAAGAAAATGGAGAAAGCACACTTTGGAGACTTTACAGCCCACCTGAAAGCTCTAGGAAAAGAAGAAGTAGACTCACCTAGGAGGAGTAGAAGACTGGAAATAATCAAACTGAGGGCTGAAATCAACAAAATAGAACCACAGAAAACAATCTAAACAATCAATGAAACAAAAAGCTGGTTCCTGGAGAAAATCAACAAGATTAATAAACCCCTATCCAAACTAATAAAACGGCAGAGAGAGAGAATATGCAAATTAATAAGATCAGAAATGAAAAGGGGGACATAACCACAGACACAGAGGAAATTCAGAGA
>NC_022017.1:655690-660967 GCF_000317375.1 Microtus ochrogaster
TTAAAAGAATACAGTGTCCGTGTAATTATTTCAGGTAAAGCTAGCCTTGCGGGCAGCGGGGTGCTGGGGACGCAGCCCCGCCGCACCTATTACTACAGGGAGAGGGAAATGGGAGGCTGGGAGGAGGCGGAAATTTTTTTTTCAATAAAAAATAAATTTAAAAAAAGCCCAATGTAAGTAGGCAGCAGAAGCCAGGGAAGCACACAGGTGTTCTATTAAGGACCAGATTAGAAGAGGGAGCAGAAACATAAGCACAGAAGAACTACACGGTTTTAAAGTGGAAGGACAGGAGAAAACAGATCCGGACCCACTGTAGAGAACAGTGAGAGCAGCTAGAGAAGCAGGGAGGGGAGTGAGGAATGGGCGTGCAGCAGGAAACCAGGGGCTCTTGAAACCAGGAGCCTTGTCTGTTTCTACATTAGGTGTTAGCCCCAATTTAAAAGGATTTTTGTAAAAGGCAGCCCAAGGGCATTTGAGGATCCAGCTTTGAATGCCAAGAGCCCATTTAGAGCCTATGCCAAATCTTGAGACTAAAGCCTGTCGCAGTGCATGCACCGGGACAGGGCTCTTGAGTCAAAAACAGGGGGGTCTTGAGAAACGAGTGGCAGATGTCTTGTCCCCTCAGTCCCAAGCAGCAAGGCCTGGCTCACTGCTCGAACTGAGCATCAGGCACAATCATGACTCCCACGGGAAAGCCCCAAAATTGACAAAAAACAAATGCAGATGGGCCCCTGGACCCCAGCAGCATGTACTGAACGGGAACTCAGCAAGATGAAGCCGATCTTAAACTGGCAGAGAGCACGCATGAGAAAGGTGCTTTCCCCCTGAGCCCGTGGGAAAAACAGCCCCCCTCACCTCCAAATGTTAAGTATTTTCTTGAGACACCAAACAAACCTCTCCACCATCACAAATAATCCCAATCAAATCAAATCGAATCAGACTGAATGAAAAGACACCCATATTTAATGGAGTGCTCCTGGGTGGCCCGGGAAAACATTGAGAAGGGAAGAGAGACCATGCGAAACCTGAGACCACCTGTTCATCCTCTGGAGGGCAATTTAAGTAGCCTGTGGGAGTGGTCTTGACCCTGGGGAGGGGTTACTGCTTGGCGGGCTTTTTTTTACCCTCCATGGGAAGGGGGTCACCGTTTGGAGGGCTTTCTCGGAGGTGGAGTTTGGACTGAGGCAACTCCCAGGGGAGGGAGCTTATGCCAGGAGCTGGGGTGAAACCCCAGCCAAATGGTAACTTGACCTGTTTCTTTAGTGATAAATTTTCTTTAGATGGAGTTTTGACTTCTTCCTAACTATGTGGCATGTCTTCTCAAAGCATGGGCAGTATCCCATAAAAAAATTTAATTATGTCCCCCTGCATCTTACCCAAAATAATGGAGTTTGGTCATTAAACCTAGCTATTTTCTCTGTGCTAGAGACTGCCAGTTTTCTAGGTCACTTGCTCCCTCTAGCGGTCTTCCTCTATTGTGCACGACTGTTGAATTCATCTTCCCTGACTTAGTAAGAAATGTTTTAATGACTTCTAATTTCATCCTTAAAAGTGGGCATGGGCATACATTTTCTTTCATTATTATTTCAGTCATGGTCACATGTATCTAAGAAGTAACCTCTCTCTCAATAAAATATTGTCTTTGACCTGGGGGTATGTCTCAGTTGTAGATCTGACAAGGCTCTGAGCTAGAGCTCTAACACAAAGAGAAGAAGGGGGGCGGGAATGGGAGAGGGGCAAAGAAAAAGAGAAGGGAGTGCAGGGTAAAGAAGGGAAGGGCAAGAAAGGAAAGAGTGAGGAGTCAAAGAGAAAAGAGGAAAGGAGACGAGGGAATCTTATCTCCACCCCCACACACACTCAGTCAACAGAACTGCCTCGTCTCCACCCTTTCTCCGACTTTTCTCACTTTAGGAGCAGTCCTTGTGTTTCACACAGACCCCTCGTCCCCTGGTTTCCTGAGTAACCCTGATTCCTAAAGATGATGAAGCAAGCACAGGCCTCCCTTTATCAAATCCTTTGCGTTTGGAATAACCCTGCTGAGCCTCTCTCCACTTTACCCACAATGGCATTTCCTCCCTGAAAGTTTTCTCTTCCTCATTAGTCACACACCTCCCTGTGGCTAGTCCCTCAGAGGCCTCTGAAGTCCACAGTCCCAAACAGAGCTTAAGGAATCGACAAGTCCAAGCCAACTAAAGACGATCTGCTAGGAACTAATTCCAGCTTGTGATCAGGCCAAAAGGAGCATCCATCCACAGTTCACTCTCAGGTCCTAAATTCAGTTCAAGGCCAAGCAGACAACCAATGGCTAAAGACAGCACACTGAAGCCACAACCTGCCACTGGTGTCTCCACGGGGAGTCAGGGCAGCTTTAATTCAGCCTCAGATACAGCTTTTTAAAGCCTTTACTATCAAAAGGTTCTGCACAGGAGCTCCAGGTCCAAGCCTGTCTTCCACCATGGAGGCTACCATGAGACCCACAGCAAATCTTCCTCCACACGTGAGTCCACCCAAGAGAAACACCAAAGAACAATTGCAGAAAGGAGGTAGAGCTTTCATTTTCTTAATGGCAGACCAGTGTCAACAAGCCATAGCATACTAGACTCTCCGGTCATGTGAAACTGGCAAGTGCCACTGAGATCCAAAGAAACCTCCTTGTCCTCTGGCATAAGCCATTAGTCAAAAAAGCAAACAGCAGTGAGGAGAAGATGGGAGGGAAGCCCCATCTAAGCCTGCACCCTCTTCACAGAGGGCAGAGGGCAGGATGCAAAGTTACTGCTGTTAATGCACCAACTCCACCCCTCATAAAATGAGGCCTCATAAAACTAACAGCCATTCCTCTTCCAGCTGTGACAGCACCACAGTCTTCAGGAGGGAGCAGTCAGCAGAGAGAAGTCTTTCCTCTTGTATTAGTTTCTAATTACCACAGACTCACTGGCTTAAAACAACACAGATTTATTATCTCACGGGTCTTCAGCTCCTGAGTCCCTGATGGGTCTCACCAGGCTAAAATCAGGGAGCTCAGGCAGGACTACAACCCCTTCTCAAGGACCATCTGCTCCCTAGCACTCTCCAGCTTTGAGTAGCCACTCACATTGCTTGGCCCAAGGCTTCCTTTTCCAAAGCCAGCAACATGAGCCAAAGCCTTCTCACACTGCCATCAATCCAGCTGTCTCCCGTGTCTCCTTCATCTACATTGAAGAACCCTTGGGATAACTGCAGGCCCAACTGGATGGTGGAGGACCTTAAATTCTAGAATCTTGCACTCTGTCCACAGCCTCCTTGCCCTTCCATCACCATTGCTCTAAAAGAGTTCAGTGAGTATGACTTGATCCTGACCTCCAACTCACTGATCCTGCAATTTTTCCAATATAGGTGATAACTATATTTTATCAACTTCCTTATAGCTAGTTGTTGCCGTGTGATTAGGTGTTAGCGCATAGGAGATGAACACATATTAGGACAATGCAATAAATGTGAAATATTGGGCTGGAGACATGGTTCAGAGGTTAAGAGCACTGGCTGCTCTTCCAGAGGTCCTGAGTTCAATTCCCAGCAACCACATGGTGGCTCACAACCATCTGTACTGAGATCTGGTGCACTCCTCTGGCCTGCAGGCATACATGGAGGCAGAATGCTGTATACATAATAAATAAATCTTTAAAAAATGTGAAATATTTCCCATCAGTTCATGTTTTTTAACAGTTAGTTGTGGTGATATTTTGTTTGTGCTTTAACAAAGCTTGCCTGAAGATCAGAGTGTGGAGCTAACCACACTAGTTAGCCAGAGAGGCCAGGCAGTGCTGGCTTAGACATTTAAGCCCAGCACTAGGGAGGCGAAGACGGGAAGTGATATGGCTGGGCGGAGAGGAGTCAGTATGAGATTTTTTAGAGAAGGCATTCGTTCTGAGGCCTTGTAGAGACAGGATGCCCCATTCCGTTTAAAGATTCATAGAGACAGGATCTTGAGCCCCTGGTTATGAGGATTTCATAGAAGTAAGAACCAGTGGCTGGCAGCTCTGCTTCTCTGACCTTTCAGCATTAATCCCTACCCTATCTCTGACTCTGGGTTTGTATTATTAAGACCAATTAGAACTCACACTACAGTTGGTCCCCAGCTGACAGTGCTTTTGTGAAAGATTTGTGGAGCCTCTAGAAAGTAGAGACTTGCTGAAGAAGAGGGTTCACTAGGTTGGCCCCACTTCCTGTCTGCTCTCTGCTTCTTATTCCACTAAGGCGTGAGGAAGTCAATTTCTACTGCAAACTCCTGCCACCATTGAGTCAGCTGTCCCACACTCTCCCTCCACAATGGACTGCAAGCCAAAAGAATCCCCTCTTACACTCCAGACCAAAATAAGTCCTTTCTCCCTTAAGTTGACTCCTTTGTGTGGGAAGTAAAAGGCATGCTTAGGTGTGTGTGTGTGTGTGTGTGTGTGTGTGTGTGTGTGTGTGTATGCACAGGGAACATGCATGCATGTGGGTGGAAGCTAGACAACAGCCTCAGATGTAGTTCTTTGAGAACTAACCAACAATTTTTTTCTTTGAGACATTATGTCTCACTGGGACCTGGGCTTTGCATGTTTTGCTAGAATGGCTGACCAATAAGAACAGGGATCCTCCTGTTTCATCCTCCCCAACACTGAAATTACAAGTGTGTACCACCACACATGGCTTTTTACATGGGTGCTGGGAATCAAATTCAGGTCCTCATGTTTGCTTAACAAGCATTTTACTTCTGACTGGGAAATCTCCCAAGTCCCCTTAAGTTGTTCTCTTTGGGTATTTATTTAGTCACAGCAATAAGGAAAGTAACAATACAGGCAAAAAGATAATTTGCTTCCTTGACAGAAAAGAAATCTGTCTTCCTGTCCTTTCTAAACTCTCCACCTACCTGAGTTGAGAAAAAGCTGGAGCAGCCCTCTTGGGACACATATTGGAAAAGAAAAATGCAGAAGTATTTGGACAGCATAAATTGGAGTTGATGGGTTATTACATTTTTTAATGAGAACACAAAGTAACTTAGGGAGGTGTTGTTGGAGGCTACTCGTTCTTTTCCAGCCACTTAGACCCAAAATAATCGCTCAGAAACTATATTAATTGCAGTACTGTTTGGCCAATAGCTTAAGCATAGTTCTAGCTAGCTCTTATATCCTAAACTAACCCATCTCCATTAATCTGTGTATCACCACGTAGCTGTGGCTTACCAGCAAGGTTCCAGTGGGCTCCGTCGGAGGCATCTGTCTCCTACAGTGGCTAAATGGCTTCTCCCTGACTCCGCCT
>NC_022017.1:661101-663060 GCF_000317375.1 Microtus ochrogaster
TATATATATATATATATATACATATATATATATATATAATCAACCTGTCTATATTCTGTTAAGCCTCTGGCCAAAAGCACCTTTATTCATTAACCAATAAAAGCAACATATACAGAAGGACTTCCCACACCAGGGATGCAGGTGGATCTGAGATCAGTTAAGGGAAGAAGTTGAGATGAATAATCAAAATGCATAGTATGAAATTTTCAATGAATTAAAAATATTTTAAAAGACACAAAAGATTGAAAGTCCTGTGGTGTGGGACAATTGTCTATATTCTGTCAATTATATTTTAAATAAACGCTGATTGGCCAGTAACCAGGCAGGAAGTATAGGCGGGATAACCAGACAAGAAGTAGAGGCGGGTCAATGAGAAGAGAATTCTGTGAAGAGGTTGCAGTGTGACATGGCCACAGAAGATGCAAGATGTGACTGCCTCGCTGAAAAAGGTACCGAGCCACATGGCTAACATAGACAAGAATAGTGGGCTAATATTAGTTATAAGAGTTAATAAGAAGCCTGAGCTAATGGGTCAATCAGTTCATGATTAATGTAGACCTCTGTGTGATTTCTTGTGACTAAACAGCTGGGAAACCGGGCAGGATAGAAACCCCAACACCATTCCTGAGCTTTAATGGAACTGCTATCTTACCCCTGTTTAATTTCTAGTCTTCTTATGCCACGCTATCATGACCCCATTACTACATCTGAACCTAATATCCTTGTGCACCTCATCTTCCTATTTCGCTAGATATCACCCCTCCATTCCCAAGCCACATACTAAGGAACCAGTCATGATTTCTGCCTTTCCCTCAATTCCATACCAGTGTTTCCCATCTATCCTAATACCTCTACTTATACTTTTCTTCTTCTAATCCATCCTCCATCCAGTATTTAACAAGCAATATTTTCAAAGAATATATAAGATCATACCAGACAGCTTGTAGATTAAAGCCCTTAGGTTTTAATCTATACTTGCAGTTTAGATAAAACCATACCAGGCATGGTTTTGCTCCCAGCCTCCTCAAAAACATTCTCCTCAAAAACATTGCACGTATGCCAGCATCCTTTGTGGTTCTTGGACACATCAGCATCTTTCCTGCTCAAGTCTCTTGTCCACATCATTCTTTTTTAATTTTTATTTTCTGTGTCTGGGTATTACCTGCATGGGAATTCCTGGGAGTTGCACTCAACTCCTCTGGAAGAGAAGCTAGTGCTCTTAATCACTAAGCCTTCTCTCCAGCCCCATAGCAGTGTTGAGAGTATCGTGAGGAGAGCTGCCTTCTGTAAACATTCTTACTGCTGCTTGCATAGCTGCCACCCTCTCATCCGTCAGGCCTCAGCTCAAATGTTATGCTTTTGGAGAATGCTTCCCTGGCTATCTTATTCTCCATCAACTCACCAGATGTTTTGGTCATCACATGCTTATCTGCTACCACTGAACCTACTATGCTTTGAAATTATCTCTTTTACATATTTGTTTACTAGCTTGTATATGATTTTTTAGACAATAGAAATATCTATTCATTGGAACTCATCCATCTCCATTCCCAGGAAACCTGGGAACTAACTGATTGTTGCTGCTCTCTATTTCCTTCTTGCACCCTAAATAGTGATTGTACCGGCGTGAATAAATGCAGGCAAATATTAAAGAATATATACAATTTTAATGATTAAATAAAACTTACAGAACCGAAGTTCCTGTGCAGCACAGGAGGTAGGAAAGAAAGAGAGCACGCAGCCTCCGTGCAGTCCATTTATCCGTAAACAACCACCCCAGGCAAACCCGCCCTAAAAGGGGCGGGCTAAACCCTACATCTCCCCCTTTTGTCTAAATAAGCCAGAACTAAACCAAATACAACTATAAACAATAATAACAAATGATAAATATAACTAACAATATTGAGAACAAAAGTTTTGCTAGACATTCTATCTCAAGGAGTCTAAATAATGTAGAAA
>NC_022017.1:671544-673705 GCF_000317375.1 Microtus ochrogaster
GAAGGACTGGGAAGGACACTGGGAAGGACTGGGAGGACACTGGGAAGGACTGGGAAGGACACTGGGAAGGACTGGGAAGGACACTGGGAAGGACTCTGTTTCCACTCCTGGCCTCTGAAGGGCTGGAGGAAAGCTGAAGAACAAAGAAAGAGAGTTGCTCAGAGAATCTGCTGAGGATTGTGAAGTCCAGCCACAGTGAAGAAAACCTGAAGTTATGTGTGTATGTGTATGTGTGGATTCAGGATCTTATAAAAGTATACAGTCCTTCTCCCACTCCTAAACTTCTGTTGTAGAATATGGAGTTCCAGCAGGTGGGGCAGGAGGAAGGACAGAACAGCCCATAGACCTGTACTACATCAGGACCCTCCCCTGACCTGGAGAGACAGGACAGCAGGCACTGTCTCGGGAGCCCTTTTCCTTCAGTGGACTCACAGGATCTTTCAATCATCCACCATAGTTTCAGAACCACCCACAATCCCAAAGCTTTAAGTTAAAGGGGGCTACCCTCCCTTTACCACCACCCAGCTTCTGTTTGGACACTTCCAGTTAAAGATCTCTTCAACACAGGCAAGATCCTCCAGACTCTGGTGGTTCCGTGAGCTAGTCTCCCTGTCAGCCATGCCAAACCTCTCTCCTCCTAACCTGCACCACTGATTCAGTCTGGTAGAAAGCACAGAAGAATTAGTTCTGGTTTATATGTGATATTCCTTAAATATCTGAGGATAATTATCTTTTGAATAATAAGTGCACCCTTTTGGGCTGGAGAGATGGCTCCGTGGTTAAGAGCACTGACTACGTTTAGTTCCATCCCCAGCAACCACATGGTGGCTCACAACCATCTGTAATGAGATCTGGTGCCCTCTTCTGGCCTGCAGGGATACATGCAGACAGAACACTGAGAATGCTGTATATATAATAAGTAAATAAATCTTTTTTTTAAAAAAGTGCACCATTTGTCAAGCTTTTAATAGCCAGTGTTAAGAGTTTTGTGGGCCTTATCTCACTCAATGCCTGAAACAATCCTAGGATATAGGAACTATTATCCCCATTCAACAGATAAAGAGACAGCTCAGAAAAACAAATTCCAGCCTAAGGTCACTTGGTTACTAGAAGAATCAGAATTGTCCCAGAGCCAGTCCAATTCCATGGACAGTTTAAACTCACCCCTTTTATGTATAATCTAGCCTCCTGAAGCTGAGTCTCCTTCTCTGCCCACTAACATCAAACCTGAGGGTTTCTTCTCTTGAATTCTTAAGCTCCAATCCTCTACAATAACATCCAAATTTAATAAAACCATTTCAGCCACGAGCCTCACATCCTGTTCCCTGGCACTGGAAAAGGACAGCTTCCAATAGTTTTCCCACTGCACCCCAGTTTCCCTCGGTCCTCAACCAGCTCCAGCAACCCCATGGCTTCTGTCTCCCTCCTCCCACCTCCCTTGCTATACCTCATTTTCCTCACCTCCCAGGACTTTCTCAATCTACCCCCGTCTTG
Source organism: Microtus ochrogaster (assembly GCF_000317375.1). Taxonomy (NCBI): domain Eukaryota; kingdom Metazoa; phylum Chordata; class Mammalia; order Rodentia; family Cricetidae; genus Microtus; species Microtus ochrogaster. The sequence goes on from NC_022017.1 coordinate 673,039, forward strand.
GGAATTTTTCTATTGCTGGGAAGAGACACTATGACCATAGCAACAAAAAAACACTTATTGAGGTGGCTTTCAGTTTCAGAGGTTCAATCATCATCATGATGGAGCATGACAGTGTGCAGCAGACGTGGAGCTGGCTACATCTTGAACAGAAGAAAGCAGGAAGTCAACTGACTGTTGAAACTGACTGAAGCTTGAGAAAAGAGACACTAAAGCCTGCCCTCACAGTGACATACTTCCTCCAACAAGACCACACCTACTCCAAAAAGGCCACACCTCCTAATAGTGCCATTCCTTTGGGGGGCCATTTTCTTTCAAACCAGCACAGCGCTCCTTTCCTTCCCCAAAACCCTACTCATTCTAACAGGAAAAAGGAAAGCAAGGAAGGGAGGGAGGGAAGGAGGGAAGGAAGGAAGGAAGGAAGGAAGGAAGGAAGGAAGGAAGGAAGGAAGGAAGGAAGGAAGGAAACTCCACTTTGACGTCCTCTGCACACAGTTTCTTTAGCTGCTCCTCCCCCTGTGCTTTCAGGCCTCTTACCTCTCTCTGATCCTGACACAGCCATCACCGCTGCAGTTGTCGTCTGTCTCAGCCCCGCCCCAGCAGTCTCTGTCTCAGCCCCCTTCCCAGCAGTCTCTGTCTCAGCCCCCTTCCCAGCAGTCTCTGTCTCAGG
>NC_022017.1:673805-674453 GCF_000317375.1 Microtus ochrogaster
AGCCCCCTTCCCAGCAGTCTCTGTCTCAGGCCCCGCCCCAGCAGTCTCTGTCTCAGCCCCCTTCCCAGCAGTCTCTGTCTCAGGCCCCGCCCCAGACAGGCTTCACCAGACCCTCACAATGTGGACAGTAGCTGTCCGTGTCTGATGTGGATTGATTCACTTTAGTTACTTCAAGTGGGAGAGATGTGATCAGACCAGAAATTCAGGAAGCAACATCAGGGAACCCGCTGAGATTTCAAAAGAGTTGAGCCCCAGCCCTGGGGGCACCTGGCCTCCTAATACTGGATAAAACTCCGCTACTCAACAAGAGGGAAATCATGCCTGGCACTGAAAATCTAGCATAATCCATAACTACATTTTTAGTTAGATATCTTTATATCATTGAATAAGTGTAGTTCTCACCCTTTATCAAGGAAACCTCTCTCTACAACAGACAGACCATTGTAAAAAAAATCACAACGGACCAAAGCAGAGTTGTGGAATCCACTGATACATCTGCAACCCACCTCCTACACTTAAGGTTCAGGGAACATTTTGGAAGGGAGTGGAGACAGGAAGTGTTGCGGGAGGTCCTTCCACTCCTCCAGCCTATAGCCGCTGAGATACCCGCCCATTGGGGCGTGGTCTCTCTCCCTTTAAAAAAGCGGC
>NC_022017.1:690592-699383 GCF_000317375.1 Microtus ochrogaster
GTGATCTGTAAGTTTTTTTCCCCTTTAAATAAATACTACCCTATTAATTATAATTCCAAACTGCTGTGGCATCGTTTGTGACTTACGTCTACAAGGAAGTTCTAAGAGCCTGAGGAACAGAAGTTTATTGTGTCTCCTAGAAATGTCAGGGAAACTACACCCATTAAGTCTCCTCGTCATGGCTGCCTACACATGACCCAAACAAGGATGCTAGCTAACATGGAAGGGGAAGGTGTTCCCCTCAACACCAGACAAGGACTACAGGCAACTAAGGAACACTGAATAGAAGAAATAATCTTCCCCAGAGAGCAGTACACCAATTGGTTATCCATGAATAATGGTCAACTCTAAAAACATATACATATGAGTAACATGTCTTAGGGTTTCTATTGCTGCAACAAAACACCACGACCAAAAGGCAAGTTAGAGAGGAAAGGGTTTATTAGGCTTACACTTCAGCATTGCTGTTCATCACTGAAGGAAGTCAGGGTAGGAACTCAGTGCAGGATTCTAGAGGTAGGAACTGATGCAGAGGCCATGGAGGAATGCTGCTTGCCAACTTGTTTCCCCTGACTTGCTCAGCCCACCTTCTTATAGAACCCAGGACCAGCAGCCTAAGGATAGCGCCATGCACCATGGGCTAGGTCCTCCCCCACTGATCACTAAATGAGAAAATGCCTTACAACTGTATCTCATCTGGAGCTGGAGAGATGGCTCAGAGGTTAAGGGCTGCTCTTCCAGAGGACCTAAGTTCAATTCCCAACAACCACACAGTGGCTCACAAGTGGACCTTGTAGAGGCATTTTCTCAAGTGAGTCTCCTTCCTCTGATGACTCTAGCTTGTGTCAAGTTGAAACACAAAATTTGTCAGTACATAGTATTATAAAGACTGAACAGATTGTATTTATGCATTATATATGTATGTATATGATATATATATATATATATCAACAATTAAAGAAAAAGAGGCCATGAATTTGAAAGACAGCAAAAAGATACATTGGAGGCACTGAAGGAAGGAAAGGGAAGGGGAAATTGTATAATTATAATTACAAAAAAATTAAAATTATTTTTAAAAGATATAATTCCAAGTCAGATAGTGGCCATGCACACCTTTAATCCCAGCTCTCAGGACACAGAGGCAGGCAGATCTCTGTGAGTTTGAGTCCGGCCTAGTCTACCAAGTGAGATTCAGGACAAGCCAGGGCTACACAGCACAGTGAAACCGTTTCTCATAGAGAAAAAAAAAACAATATATATGTATATTTCCAATAATTCCTAGGAAGGAAACTGAATTTGAAACAAGATCTGCTGCCCTCTGCTGGCCCCTCCATCTCTGGGCTGTTTTCTTTACTCCTTGTCTGAGAGATGCTGGGAAAGACAGAACCTGACAGCCCTTGCCCCAGACATAATGGGAGCAGTCTCGGGTACTTTTGTAAAAGAGAATGAAAATTAAAATTTCAGCTTGTCACTATATTAGGCAGACTTTGTGTGGCTGTAAACAAAACGCCTGTTAGAAATAATTCAGGGATTTTTTCAAAGGTCTCATTGATTCTTGCCTGAGCAAGGCAGAAGAGCAGCATATCAGCAGGAAACAGAGGGAAACTACAACAGAAGGGGCCAGAGCAAGATGTAGCCCCCAGAGCATGCCACGGGGACCTACCCTGACCACATCCACCTTCCAGGCTTCATCACTTTCCAACAGCCTAATCATATATTTTTAGACTTATTTATTCTTATTTTATGTGTATGTCTGTGTGTGTGATATTGTTTGCACTGTAACAAATAAACCCTATTTGATTATTTGACAGGAAGGAATATTGCTGGGCAGAGAGATGAATATAAAGTGGGAAGAGACGGGAGCTTGGTTTTGTAGAGACAGCATTTAGTCTGAGGACTTGTAGAGACAGGGTACCCCATTCGGTTTGAGGATTTCATAGAGGTAAGAACTAGTGGCTGGCTGCTCTGCTTCTCTGATCTTTCCGCTTTCACTCCCTAATATGTGACTCCAGGTGTTTATCATTAAGACCCATTAGAGTTCACACAACATCTGTGCACCACACATGTGGCTAACACCCACAAAGCCCAGGAGAGAGCATTATATCCCCTGGAACTGAAGTTACAGATGGTAGTGAGCGGCTATGTGGGTGCTGAGAACCAAATTTATGTCCTCTGAAGGAGTAACAGGTGCTCTTAACCACTGAGCCATCTCTGCAGGCCTTCTATCCACATTTCTAACCCATCCATGGCTTAAACAATTGATTAGTTCAGAGACCCCCTCACAGACACACCTTGAGATGTTCACAATCCAGCCAAAAATGACAAGATCAGCCATCACAGGCAACAAAATGCTGTAGGTACAATGCCAAAGAAAGGAACAAATCATCACATAGAGGGGATTTGAAGACCTGATTTCCGAGTGCCTGGACCAGATCAGGACTGTCAGGGGGGCATCTCAGCAAGCCAAGAGGGGCATTTGTGAGGAAGAAAGAATAGCATTCCCAGCCCCATCCTCTTCTTACCCCTTATCCTAGGCCTCATGGAACACGAGTACCCATTTTCCCCAGAGCTGAACATGTGGCCCCTGAGAAGGATGTGTTCTCAGAAGGAGAGAGAGGGAACTGCAGCCTGGAAGAACAAACCGCTGTGAATACCTTGGCTCTCAGAGTTTGTCTGGCAAGGTGAGAATGAGCGTGAGACCCTGCATGGGTCTGTCTCAGGCCCACAGCAATGGGGCTGCCTCAAGGGCAAAGGGATCCTGGCTGCTGAGGAACTCCCTGCTTCTGTCCTTCCACTCTCTACCCCTAGAAGCTTCCTCTTCAAGACCTGTAGACCTAGACCAACCCCCCCAGGGTCCTGAGCACTTCTAGACACAGGAGAGAGACCCAGAGTCACTAGCCTCCTGGGCCAGCCTGAGCACAACTACAGTTTCTAGGATGGCTGTCCAGATACTGGCCAGACCTTCTCACCAGTCTGTTTACAAGATAAACATGCATGCCCCCCTCGACCTAGAAGGGAACCAGATTGCTGCTGTCATCGTTGGTTAAGAGTGTCCAGAAAAAACTGCCTTGGATTTGCCGTGGGCACAGAGAGGACATGGAGAGACGCACAAGAGGGACGAAGGCCCCATGAACATAGACACAGAAACTGAAGCTGTGCTGTCACAAGCCAAGAAACATCTGGAAGTAACCAGAAAAAGCAGGAGGCACTCTTCCCGAGTGCCAGGTCCTTCTGACTCCTTTACCTGGAACCTCTAGACTCCAGAAATGAAGAATCCCCACTGCTGTTAAGCCCCTCTGCTAGTTGTATACTGCCACACACTCCAGAAAACCATGGGACCTCCAATCACAGCAGGGATAGATGGAAAAGGGGATGCAGAGCAGGGCTAGGGCCCAGAGCTCTCTGTCAAGCTATAACTTTCAAATGACCCCCTCCTGCAGCCACCCTCCCCTGCTGAGAGCCCCGGGAGGAAAGCTGGCATCTGCTACCCAAGCCACCTACAACAACACACCAGAACCCAGGAGGCCTTGGCCTGCCTCCCTGCTCCTGGTAACCTACCCTCATCCTGTCCTGTAACTAGGAAATTTTCCATCATCCTACCTCCAGGTCAAAGTCATTAGATTTAATCATTAACGGGGGGGGGAGTGTTAATTAATAGGGTAGAATGATTACCCATGCTGATGTGGACACAGCTGGATGTTAAGAACAACTGATCTGACAAGCATGGGAGACGCAGGACCTGACTGAAAAAAGGCTGGAATGTACTCCTGGTATATCACCCACCCCCACCAGGAGTTCTGAAGGCATCAATAGCCCTTTCCTATGCCCTGCTTTGGCAAGCACCAAAGAAGAAAACATTTGCAAGCACGCAATGGATGTAACCCATTTTGGGACAACATAAGCCCAGTCCTCTCGCTAATATAACAGGATTGCCTCTTGTTAAGCCAGTTTTAAGTTGTTAAGCCTTGTTTCCAAGGCTGAGGAAATTAAGAGTTTGAGAAGCTAAGCAACTTGTTTAAGGTCACAGACACTAAGTGATGGAACTAGGATTTGAGCCCAGGGGGGTATAGGAACCCCAAGGTAATGCTGACCACCCCACCCTGCCCCACCCCATCCCCATCTCTCTCTCTCTCTCTCTCTCTCTCTCTCTCTCTCTCTCTCTCTCTCTCTTTCTCTCTCTCTCTTTTCTCTCTCTTTTCTCTTTATCTTGAGAGTTACAGCATCTTGTTCCCCTACTTTTGTGACACTTTGTTCTGGTAGTATTGACCACTTATCAGCCACTTGGCGCTTAGACTGAATGAGGTCCAGAAGCAGACACTGATCTCTTCTGAGTTCTGCCGTACCTGCAGCTCTTCAGAGTGCTGGCATGTGCAAATGTTTGTGGAAGAGTCAATCCAACCTGTAAGATGGTTGGGGCTAACCACCCTATGGGCTGGTCTTCTGTTGATGACCATCTGGGTGCCCATGTTTTTCAAGAAGTCATCTGGGTCAAGTCCTGGCCCCTCCTCGAGCTTCATGCCAGTTAAGTGTTCCTGGTTTCTGCCCAAGGGCTTGAATAGCTGCTCCTGGGTCTCTTCCACAACTAGTGGCAGCTGTGGTTGGTAGAACAGTAAGGCACTTTGGAAGAGAGTGTGTTGAATGAGAATTCATGCCAGCCCCATTCCCAAGAGTACCAGCTGCAAGGCTGCCACCAGGGCCTGGCACAATTGCACTGACAGGATTTTTCACAGGCAAATGGGCCTTTGAAGCTCCTTCTTCCAGCACATCGCAGAAAGCATGCATCTACAGCAATGGGGCAAAAACAAGGTGTAATCCATTAACCTAGAAGGTAGCACAGGCAACATAGTGGGCCATTAGGTGATAGCATCACCATGTCACACCTCTGTAAGCTTAAATATCCATGAGCGAGAAGTGTGCCCTGGAGTAGTTATGACTCTACAACCCGGGATGCAGTGGAGGGGGTGACCACTTGGGCACTCTTCACATAGACAAATATATGTGAGCAGAGAAAGAGACAGACTCAGTCCCCCTAAGCTAGGAGCCCTATCCAGGCAGCACAGGACCTCTGCAACTTCCCAACCCTGTGTGTGCAATCCACACTGCTTCCTGCACACCGAGCAGGTGCTCACAGTTACTCAGCTCAGGGCACAAATAAAGGTCAAAGCAACTGCACACACCTTCACAGTCACCACTCCATTTGACCTGCGGAAGCTGTGCTGGCGACCACTCCACCTCCCTCCCGCCAGACAGGCCAGGGAACTCTCTCTTTCCTCTGACGTCCCTGGACACCCTAGACCCTGCCACCACTGCTGCACAGCGGCTCCAAGGACCCTTCTTATCATCCCCACTGAGCCTCCCTTGGCCCCCACCTAGCCTAGAACTTTCAGAAAAAGGGAAGTCGGAATCTGGAGACTGAGACAGAAACACTGAGAAGAGCAAGGCACCCTAGGAATTCTGGGGCTAAAATTTAAGGGAAAGGAATCTAAGTAAACTAGACCACCCTGCGAGAGTGGAATCTCATAAGGGACCAGATAGAGGAGCCCTCACACTGAGGTTCTGCATGGTGGAGACAAGCCAGGAGGCCCTGCACCCCCAGCACTACATCAGATGTGGGCTGCCTCTGGGTCAGCTCCCTTACTCCACGGACCCTCAGCAATGAAGCATGGAGATTCTGACACTGAAAAGGAGGTGGGGGGTGAGCTCCAGTCAGAGGTGGAGATTGTGCCTTCAGGTCCTTCAGTCCAGGACAAGGGGACAGAAAATGACTCTCTTTAGAGGGCACAGTATCCCTAAGAGTGTGTGGGGGAGGGAGAAACAAAGAGAAAAACAATGAGTAAGGCACCCATGCCTTGTCTCCGAGGTTAGGTAGCTTCGCCACTTCTTCCGGAACCCCTGCCCTGGGATGTGCCCCACTATCCAAACAGAGCAAACAGGCTGTGAGAGGGGGCATGGCGAGGAAAAACATTCCCAGAGTCTCCGCTACAGTGAACAGCAAATGGAGAGCCCACTGCTGAGTGGCTGCAACCTGGCCTTGCCCTGGAGAAAGCTGAGCCTGCCAGCTGTGTAAAGAGATCCCTAGGGGAAGGGGGAGGGAGGGGGAGGGTGGCTATTTTTGGAGGAAAGAGGGGAAGGGGCCATGGAAAGCCTTATAGAGGATCCCAGACTGAGGGCTAAAGCTGCCCTCTAGAGTGGGGGGTGGGTAGGTGACCAAGGCCCCATTCTCCTGGAGCCATGCCTAAACCTGAGAGGACCCTGCCTCATACATAGATCTAATCTACTGGGAAGTAGAAAAAGTTAAGATCTCCTGAGTAAATTGGGAGCATGGGGACCTTGGGAGAGGGTTGAAGGGGAAAGGAGGGGCAGGGAGGGGAGAAAGATAGATAGATGATAGATAGATAGATAGATAGATAGATAGATAGATAGATAGATAGATAGATAGATAGATAGATGATAGATAAGATTAGAAACTGCTGTCACGGCCCTGTTGTGTGCCTCCTCCGGCACTGGAGGCTTTTCTTCTCCTCTATCTCTGTCCCCTGTGCCTCCTAAATCCATCAGGGGTCCCTCCCCAGTGACCCCACCCTAGTACAGGGCACTCCAGCTCCTATGAGCATCCTTTTGTCCTCACTGGTCCCATACCAACGCAGTACGTTCTCCTCGTAGCCTAACTTCCACGCGTCCTGTCCCAGTAAAGCATTTTCTTCCTTCAGCCAACAGGGAAAGTGGACACCAGACATCTGTAAACAGTCCTCCCCACCAGAGGGGCGCCCTTCTCCATCCCCCCATCTCATCCTCAAGCTCCCCCTGCAGGCCTTTCACCTCCTCTGCAGTCCCATAATGTGGCAAGCAGAAAGTGAAATCTAGTTCGCAAGCAGGATTGGCTTTCACCCCCAGGCTCCTTCTTTACCCTAAATGGCCCGCTCTTCCCAGTCCCGTGGCCCTCTCTCATTCCAGCCATGCTCTTGAGACCCTCCTCAGCCTGCTCCTCCTCTCCCTGTTCGGGGTGTTCCCAAAACTGGACAGGATCCAAAGCCCGTATCTGCCCTCCAAGTTTTCACTTCCACTCTAGAGTTTTTCTCAAGGAAAAGTCCTCTCTTAGTCTAACCTTAATCTCTCCTGCTGCGTGCCTAAATGCCCTTTCCACCTTTTCTCTTTATGAAATCTCCTTTACATCATAAATACCATCTTCCTCTCAGACTGCGCCCTTCCACTTCCCCAGACCCTGAAACCTGCCCCAGCTTGAAGAAGTTCTTGATAGCCCCTTTTCACATCTACCTCCTGCCCAGAGTCTAGGATACCTGGATGCCCGCCCGCCGATGGACTACGACAGAGACCCGACCAGGTCTGGCTCTCCAGCCTGAGGGGCCGCGACTTGCGCAGCCGCCAGCACAGCCACGACGGGGTTAAAGCTCAGGACTTGGGGAGGAGGGGGCCGGGAGGGGCGATGCGGAGCCAATCCGCAGCAGCACAGTCCCCGGGCCGAGTGGGGCGCGTCGAGCCGGGAGCTGCGAGCCGAGCCTAGCGCCCGGCTAGGGCCGGGGCTGGAGCGCAGCGGAGAGGGAGTCCAGAGTTCCCAGCCCGAGTCCCGCCGCCGCGGTGCCCCACGCCATGGAGCCGGATAACAGCCCACGGAAGATCCAGTTCACCGTGCCGCTGCTGGAGCCGCACCTGGACCCCGAGGCGGCCGAACAGGTATGGGCAGGGCGGGGCAGCGGTACTCAGCGAAGGAGTAGGGACCGGGTCATGGAACCTGAATCCTTGCCCAGCCCCCCTGCCTGGCCCCGCACCCCTCAGGGGATGCACTCGCCCAGATTATGGGGGGGGGGGTTCCAACCCCTCCCCCAATGGCGGAGCCACGTCTCCCAGTCAGTGCGGGTCCCTGTGCGGGGTGTCTCCGAGAGCGTCGTTTCCCCTTGCCCTGCCTTGGGGACACGATCCCTCCCCCGCTGGCGACCTTGCGTCCCCTCACTCTCAGTCAACCCCCGGAGTTTCCCGGCTGGGTGTTGGCACTGACCGCCGGGAGAGAGCACAGGGCGGGGGGGGGGGGGCGTCAAGTGTGAAAAAAGAGACAGCTCCGCCCCTCCGACTCATCCGCACTTGGGCTCTGAGTGTGGCACCCAAGGAGATGGAGACAGCGATGGAGGAGCTTTGAGGCGAGGGCGGGGGTCTGCAAGCTGATGTTTGTTCCCTTCTGCAAATCGGAGCACGTGGGTCCTGGGTCTAACTCCTGCCCTTTGGAGTAGGGGGTGGGGGTGGGATGTGAGGCTCAGTGCAGTCGACTAGAACATCTAGGGCTGGGGTCAAGTCACCAAGAGAGCTTGGCTCACCGGGTGGGAGTGCAGGGCCCTGGCCTGGCCTATTTTTAGCTCAGAGCAGCCTGGCAGAGGCGGTAGTGTGTGAGTGAGCAGTGTGCTTCAGCGTCAGTGAGCGTATGGAAAGGCTACTACTACCTGCAGCCTGTCTCTGCGCATTCCCTGGCCATGTGGAGACCAACTCCACAGGAGAATCTAGCTCTCTCCAGGCTAGGGCTGCCGCTCACTGCAGAGCTCCCCACCTGAGAGACTCTGAGACCTCTGGGGATGGGCAAGAGGGAGAGATGTTTCCACGTTGCTTAGGCTGATTGATAGAATTGGGTGTGGACAAAAAGGGGAAGGCACGTGTGCTCTTTAAAACTTCTGCTCCTCCAGGCAAGGGAGGGCCAGGTACCCGGCCTTCCAGCACCTCCAGAACTCACCTCACACACCTGAGGGAGAGGGGAGGAGGGGAGGAGGAGGAGGAGGAGGAGGAGGAG
>NC_022017.1:699483-734869 GCF_000317375.1 Microtus ochrogaster
AGGAGGAGGAGGAGGAGGAGGAGGAGGAGGAGGAGGAAGAGGAGGAGTTCCATGGGCTCAAGAAATAGGACTATGCCCTAAGACAGGAGATTGACTAAGATGACTTCTGACCCAGGAATGGAAGCTCAGGATCTGACACCTATTTCTGTTTGGTGTTGAGGTGGGAGGGAGGAGGGCAGGCTTACTGATTCACGGAGTTGTGGGCACGTGACAGTGTTAGGGAGCCAAAGGGGGCAAAATCTGGGGCTCTGCCCACTCTTTTCTAGTCTTCAGAAATCTGTTTCCTGGGCCTAAACGTTTGCCCCCAGTCCTTCCTGCTGTGTTACCAAGTGTGTAGACAAAAGTTCCAAGCATAGCAGGAGCTCCTACCCCAGTGGGAAGCTAAGGGCACAGCAGAGTTGGGAGTGGGGGCTGCACCACAACCTTCATATGCCCTTGAAAACCAGGAGAGCTGGGGGCAGAAACAGAAAAGAGACCTCTCTGTTGGGTGCCTAGGACCCAGGGCACTCCTCCCTCTGACAATATCACAATTCTCAAGTACTCAGGGTCCTTCAAATCCTTGTCTAGGGCAAAAAGAAGTCTGTTACAGGACCTGTTCAGCCCCTTGGGCTCCCAATATGGGTGCTGTTAAGTCACTAATCCTCATCCCACCCAGGCTCAGTGACCACTCCTCTCCAGTGACCATCCCAACCCCCACTAATCTCACCGCACCCCTACTCAGTCACAAGGCAAGGAGTCAGATCCTAGCAAAGAGGGTACCACTGCTACACACATGAAGCATCTTGTGCCAGGAACAGCCAGAGACAATTCACACTTAATATCTAAACACACACACACACACACACACACACACGTCTGGCTCTACTGGGACCTTGAAACATCACTAAAAGCAGATGTCACTGATGTCCTCTGAAGCCCCCTTCCATATGTGCCTTTTTTCCTTTGGGAAGAGACCCTCTGGCTCACACAGGCCCTCCTACTGTTCCCACTTTCTAGGCATCTTGTCACCTCCACTGCCAGTGGTGACAATGCCAAGTGATAGATACAAACACATCAAAACCTGATTATTTGGGTCCTCACTCCTTCCTGCTTCCCCACAGCTGTTTGCTTTACCTGAGAGAAGTGCAGGAGCTCTGGAAGGTCTTCCAAACCTTCCCCAGAAAGGGAAAAACTACACCTCCCAAGAGTCAGTGGAATTCAGCAACAGCCAGCGGGACAACAATTGAAACCGCCAGCAGGAGGGAGGCTAGAGCCCAGCTGGATCCTTAGCCACCAATCAGCTTCATACCCCAGTTTCCCCTGGGGCTGGCCAGGATGCTAGCCAAGACCCCTCCTCGCATCCTGTTCACCATTGGGACCACTTCCCCTGTTCCCTAACTAATCAGAAAGCCAGTGTGTCCAAAGCTAAAGAAACCTTATAGTGTTGAGGAGCAGTGGCGGTCAGGGGAGAGGTGTACTCAAACCCTTCTTCCTTCACGATGGGAGAGTCCTTGGAGCCCTTCCGCGGACGGGTCCGAGCCCACCAAAGGTTAATGTCTGCTTAGGGACTGGACTGGAAGCTGAGGGAAGTCCTCTGACTTCATGTTATTTCTGAACATTGATCCAGGATTGACCGGAAGACAACAAAAATCAGTGCCCAGAGTGGGCAAAGCTATAAGGAAAGCCGAGTAGGGCAAGAGTGGAGTAGGAAGGCAGGCCAGGGAGGGGTCGCACAGATGGCCCAGGTGAACTCCACACGGTAACATGACACTCTTTAGAGATGGACAGAGTTAACCTGAAAGCTGTTCCTCCTCCCCTAACACAGATTCGGAGGCGCCGCCCCACCCCTGCCGCCCTTGTGCTGACCAGTGACCAGTCATCCCCAGGTAACCCTGGGGACAAGTGCTGGGAAGAAGGGGGTCCTTGTAAGAGGGTGGCTGCTAGAGAGGAAGGGCAGACCTGGGGGTAAGCATTCACCCCAAGATGGGGCTGTGCTAGTAGAGGAGGACACCACCTGGTCCCTAAGTCTCCCAGGAACTGGGGTGGTCAACTAAGTGCAGGTTGCTGTGACAACAGCCTTCTAGGTTTCTCCAGCAACTGAGATGTCACTGTCCCCACTTCCAAAGGCAGTGACAGCTGTGAGGGGGAGAGACCGCCTCCATCAGCTGGCATCAGGTCCCGGGAGGAGGGAGGGACGGTTTGAAACAGCTCAGGGAGAAAATGGGATTCTGGTCACCAGAGTCCCCACCAAGGTCTGGAGACAGAACAAGGTCTTGGAGAATGTCAGAAGAGCTTGGTAAGTATGCAAAAGAAGTAACCAGGCTAGTCTGAAATCTGGGATGCCCAAGTCTCCATCTTCCCCTCAACTTCCATAAATGATGCACATGTGTGGGCCTGATCAGATTCTCTCTCAGGGAGCCCTGCTCCTGGGAAAGCTCAGCTCTGGCTTTGGGGGTGAAGAGGAGGGAAAAAAGCAGAAGGACCCCAAATCTGCCTTCACAAATGTCAAGGCCTGAGGCCAGGAGACAGGCTTAGGCTACAAGGCCTGAGCCTTAGCAAAGCCAAGCACCAGTACAGGGGGCTCCAGAGAGAGCAGGCTCCTGGGACAGCTCGGGATGCAGGTGACTATGGAGTCCCTTCTCCTTCAGAACTCAAGTCTTTGGGGACTCCCAGGATTTCCTGCTCTTATCACTGGCCTTGTTGTTGTTGTTTGTTGTTGCTGTTGTTGTTGTTGTTGTGTTTCCGATTTCCCTCAGAGATAGATGAAGACAGGATCCCCAACCCACTTCTCAAGGTGAGCTGGCCCCTCCTACTCAGTCCAGCCTCAAAAGTCAAACCCTGGCCCTCTAGATCTAGGGTGTGGCTCAGTGAGAAAGAGCACCCACTTAGATATACAGGCCGTGAGTAAGCTCCCCAGAACCCAAAGCAAAAAGCCTTGTTCCCCACCAGTAAGGCCTTGATGCTCATCTTACAATCTCCATGCTCAGCCTGGCGGAATCTTCTTTCTCCTGAAACCCACCTGCCCTGACCTCTAGTCCAAAAGCAAGCCAAGGCAAAGGGGGTGAGGGAGGACTGGTACCTATCCAGGTTCTGTGTCTTCACAGTCCACTTTGTCAATGTCTCCACGGCAACGGAAGAAGATGACAAGGACCACACCCACCATGAAAGGTTTGGCATCTCCTTTCCAATTTCCCTTCTGCCTGAAGCTAGGGAGAAGATCTAGTAGCCCTGTGCCAGGAACCCTTGTGAGGCCACTGGGTCTGCCTTTATTTGAGTAGAGCTGGTGCTATGTGCAGGAGTCTCTTGTAGCCCAAGCCTGAATGCCACCTCCTCACTATGGTAGATAAATAGCACGTGACCTCATCAGCATAGCACGTGGAAGGTGCTGTATTCCTTGACTCCAAACTGAGGCCTCTCTCCTGCCCCTAGGGAGACCATGGACACTAGTACGTTAGGAGTGTCTTGTGTACGTGAAGGTTCTTTCCCTCTCCTACTTGCCTTTGAAAGAACATTTATGATCCTGCTTTCATGTCTCTCCTTGTTACCCAGTCAGTGTTCCTCCCTGGTTAGGATCTCATCACACTGGAAATTCAAGCACCCAGAAATGTGCACAGACCCATTGGTGGGGCTACTGAATTTGAAAGAACCCCCAAGGGAGATCTTAGGCAGTCATAGTCAATGTTCCCTCCTTTGTGCCCCCAAGAGCTCCAGACGATGGTTGAGCATCACCTAGGGCAACGGAAGCAAGGAGAGGAACCTGAGGAAGCTGCTGAGAGCACAGGGACCCAGGAGTCCTGCCCGCTTGAGATCCCAGACACAGGCTCAGCGTCAAGGCCGGGTACTCCTGGGATAGCACAAAGTATGTACAAGCCTGGGAGGTGTGTTCCCCAGCCAGCTTTACCCACTGAGGGAAGGGGAGGAGTCACAGCCTGGGAGATGGAACAGCAGGCCTAAGGCTCAGTCAAGGACATGATGTATTCCACACATCACGTTTGAATCACTTTGTCTTACTGTAAGCTACCCCCTTGGACCACAGATATCTTCATGTGGCTGGGAAATGAGGGAACTCCACCAGGTTGAAAACAGTATTTGGCCCTGCCACAGAGCCAGGGCTACAGCCCCACCTCCACGACTGGCCACGACTGGCCAGTTCACCGGCAGAGCTGGTGTCTGTTTCACTGGGGTTGCCTTGGAGTCTTCCAGTGAGTCTGGTTCAGCACGGGAACACAGAGCTGATGGTGTTAATCCACAGCCACGGTTCCAGATTGTTCCAGAATTCCTACCATTTCCAGCTATGTGAAAATGACACATACTGTGTGTTCTGTGTGTCATGTAACACACCTACCTGGCAGAGCATCCTGCAATCAAACACATGATTTTTTTCTGCAGTCCAGTGAATGGTTACACTGACTGGGATCAAAGCAGTTCATGTCAGGCTTAGCCTCACCTGCGTTTATGCTCTAATTTTAGTTTTAACTTTTTAGAGGGTTTGGTGGTTTTGTTTTGTTTTTACTTTTCAATCCCTGGCTATGGGGGGGGGGGGAGATAGTGAGCTATCATAGTAACTGACCAGAGGCAGTTAGATCTACCCTACCAATGGCAGGGTAGATCTGTACCCAGTGGGTCTTGGGGCCCCTTCTCAGCAGCTGCAGCCCCTGTATAAGGACTGGTTCTCCCTCCACCACCCACCCACTTTCCCTCCCTAGAGCCTGCAGCATCCACCCCCAAGATTCAGGAGCAGTGTGGTGTGCAGCCCAGCACAAAGGACCCCTTGCCACCAGCGGATTCCCAGGGAGCCGGCTTGGTAAGCCCCATGGGCTGGGCTTTGGGCCGGCAGAAGAGCAGGCTGTAGGGCCTAGAGTTTAGAGCCAGAGGTGTAGACAAAAGAGCAGCGTCATTCAGTCACTGAAAATTTAACCTTTGTGGTACGAGGCCAAATATCTCTTCTGACAAAGAGAGACAGGATTAAGTGGCTGCAGGGAGGATCGAATGGAAAGTTTGTTATGTATGCCTTCTGGAACAGGTGATGAAAGTAGGCCATGGATTTGATTTTATTTTTTAATAAAGGGCAGGTGGAACCAAAGTATTATGGGCTGAGAGCAAACCCTGACTAGAAGGGAGGGCTCAGATGAGATTAACAGCAGCAGCTGCCTCTGAAGGTAGCCAGTTGGGCTGACCAGAGGGAAGGATGACCCCATGGCCCGTCGGTCACCTTCCCTTTCCTCCCCTGCAACAGGTCTGAAAGGAGTTGGCATCCCAGGATCGCCACTGCGGTGTGGAAACTCATGGACACTGGATGTTCCTTAATCTCTTGTTTTTAAAAGTGATAAATTTGGTGTTAGGTCGTTGGTGCTCTTCTTTTTTCCAGCCTGGGGATTGCTTCCTTCCTTAGCTCCCTGTCTGCACTCCACAGTCCCCGCTCTCAGGACTAACTAGGGGAGGAAATAGGAAAACTGACAGAAGCCTAGATTTTATGTTCATAAAGAGAAATGGGAGTCTGGAAGTCAAAGAGCACCTCAGTGCTTTCTTTCCTTACTGAGGAAAGCTCTGCCCACACAGAAGGGTTGCACTCTGGGAGACTGCAGGTCTCAAACAGAAGCCCTGACAAGCTGGGCGTCCTGTGCTGTGTCTCCCTCTGCTGGACATAAGTGGGAAGTGCACCTTGTCTCTAGACCCTGTGAAGAAAGTATTTGGAATTATCTGGCCTCCATCCAATTCTGTGGCCACTATTCCTTATTCCAACCTGATAGGAAAGACTGTCTGAGAACTCAAGTGTCTAGAAACCCAATGGGCCACCTCTTGTCCTTCATGCTGAGGTCAGGATAAGACTAACACCGTGCACAGGTGGAGAAATGGCTTCTGATCCCAGTCAGGCTTCTCATGATGCTGATTCTGCTTTTCCCAAAAAAATTAAAGAAAGAAAGGAAGAAGGCAAGATTCTTTCACCCTCTTTTGCTGCATCAGTGCGTCACAGCCTGGGTGGTGCCGCAGATAGCCTTCCCCTGGGCCTCTCTCCATTCTTAAGGAGAACACCCTGCCAGAGTTCTAACTCAGAAGATGACATGTGAGAGAACTTTTGCCTTGTGAACACCACACACATCCAGCCAGTCTCCCTTCTTTATTGATCTCTGGCTATATCAGGGGCCTGGGAGACCAGAAGCATGGGGAGTCACATGCGGTTCAGAGTGGCAAGTCTAACCACCATGGAGATGGACTTCACGAGAACAGGGCCCACTGTACAGATGCATGGCTGGTATTTACAAGAAAGGAGGAGGCAGCCACTTGGACTCGGCCTTTTCTTGGATGGATGAGGTGGGGCAGGGAGCCTGAGGAAGGAAGAGGCTCTGCCTGGCCTCACTTGGCTCTGTGTGCCCCAGGCAGCAACAGCCCTGCACCCTTCCCCTTCTGCCTTCCACCCTGAGGGACCCAGGGAGGGGAATCTCTTCATAGGCCAGTTCTGGGAGAAGGAAGGCAGGAAGGACCCACTCTGACCACATGGATTGCTGGGTCATACCTTACCCCACTTGCACCAGGGCCAGCTGTCCCCTCCTTTGTTCATATACACTGAAGGAAGATCTCAAAGCATTTACAGACATTGGTCGGATGAGAGCCTCTTAGTCCCCGGGGACAGAAAGGAGGCAAAGGGCCAGAGACCCAGGTAGGGCAGGTGACAAGCTTCTCAAGCCCAGGCCAGCCCCAAGTTCTTGAGGACCCCGGATAGTCTTCCTGCAGGCATAATCCCAAGGCTCCTGTCCTCTCCCAGTCACTTCCTGGGCAGAGGAGAGAGGGAGTTTGCAAGGGAGCGGTGCTAGAGCAGCACACTTCTGTGGTCAAGAGGCTGTCCCCACCTCATCCTGCCCTTCCCATGCGGGCCCTTGAAAACTGCCAGCTTCCTTGGGAAACGGAAACCCAGACCTGCCAGCTAAGATCTGGGGTGGGGGCTGTGGGAACCCCCAAAATGTATTGCTTAGAAACTTGGAGGCAAGAAGGATGGGGAGGGCCAAGGGGGCTGGCATCTGACCCTCCCCTCCAGGCCATAGGAAGCCTGTAGGAAGCTCACCCCTCCCAAGTAGCCACCTACCCAGGAAGGGAGTCCAGAGGCAAGGGGTGGGCATAGTGACCATTGGGGGCCTGTGGTTCCCCAGGCTTGTGTCCCAGTGGGTATTGGGTGGGGAGGGGACCTTCCCCCACCCCACCAGCTCCAGCATTGGGCTTTCAGGTGAGCTATCTCTCCCACGACCAACACACTCCCTTGGAGCAGATGGGGGAACCAGTCGGATGGATAGTGCTAATGACATCGAAGACTTTGGACTCGGTGAGGACCTGTCAAAAGAAGGGGACACTTCAGTGTTCTGCTCTTGAACTTTATCTCTTAACCTGATCGTCCTTCTCCAAATCCCACCCAGTCCTCCCTTCATCCTCAGAACAGCTAGCGGCCAATGCCCATCAGATGCATGGCAGCCAATGGTACAAGCTGGGCTGAAATAAAGTCACATTTACTCTCTTGCCCCACCAAACCTTGTACCTAGACTGCAGCCTGCTCCATAGTCTCACAGCCCGGCACATGTGCCATCCTGTCTGCTGTTCTGTCCTTTCTTCCTTCATGAAAGAATATGGGGCCAAAGAAGGTGACAGGAGTCCCTTGCTCCCCACCCGTGCCCTGGCTCTGTCCTGTGCCTCCAATTCTCTCCTGCTGAGCAGAGCCCAGAGAGCCACCTGAAGCCACGCTGGCTTAGCTACCCTCCTGCCTCCTAGCTCACCTGGCCAGCCCCCAGCTCTCTAATCCAGATTCCCGTTCTGGTTGTGCTCATCTTCAGCAGGGGAGGGTGGGGCCTCTTCCTCACAGGGGGATAGTTCATCAATGGACATCTGGTTGGTGATGCCTGCAGAGGGTCCAAGGAAGCTGACGTTAGGCCAAGAAATAGTTTCTCCAGAACCAAGGTGCATGTAAAGAAAAGAAGAGGCCTGGCTCATCTGCTACCTCCTCCAATCCCGCACACATAAAAACTCACAGCCCCTGCTCACAGTGCAGCAGGAACCACCAAGTAACTCAGATCTCCAGGGGCACCATTTGCAGACAGCCAGTGTGCAAGGAGCCCAGCCATGGCACACGCAGAGGGTCCCAGAACTCAGAACACTGTGGCTGTCCCTGTCATCTCTCCAGCTTCCATTCTAGAACAGCCCTAGCCACTCAACCCGTCAGCCTTCGTGTGGCCTCTTATTTTAGTCTGACTGGCTCCATTCCCAACTCGAGGAGTCAAAGAGCTGCCTGGGCTCGCAAAGGGGCCGAGAATGTTCACATACATGCACACATAACACCCACCACTTGCTGCCCGTTCCTTCCACTTCTGTTTGTTCTCCTGAATGTGCTTGGTCCAGGTGGAGCGGAAACTGACCACATCAGGGTTGGGGTCTCCTACGTCTACATCTAAAGAAGGCTGGCGCCACTGGAAGCTAGAAACAAGACCCATTCAAACGCCCAATTCCAGAAGTGAGACCTAGCCCTCTTCAGAATCCGATTCTTAGCCCTCAGCATGGAGAAGATGGAAGACCAGAAAGGCCGGAGTCCTTTTCCCTCTTCTAGATACCCTCAAATCCTTGTCTGTTTTCCCATAATTGTAGCCCTCCCTCTCCACACTCAATCTCCTGATAGAAGGAAAAAAAGATTATCTGAAAGTCAGTTTAGACCCTTAAGGAAAAAACAATGTAGGGAGCCTAAGTGAGAGCTAGGCTCAGTCTTCTGTGACAAGAGAGGGGTTCTCAGACCTGAAGCATCCTGCCTCCCTCCCTCCCATCTAGGCTGAAAGAATCATCTCTGTGCAGCCAATGGACCAGGACATGGTTACCCCAGCCACAGTCACCTAGGCTGACTTTTAGACTTGGAATCATCATCTGCCAAGGGCTGGACACTCTTCTCTGCCACATCAGTCAGCACAGAGAAGGTGGGCTCCACAATGAAGTCGATGAAACCTGCAGGAAGGGAGCAAGCAGCACAAGTGTCACACTTGGAGGACAAGGCAGACACAGGAGAGCCTGGTTGTGAGGCTGCAAGTGACAAAGCCTAGAGGGTGATCTGGAGTGAACTCCCCCGCTGGGACAACCTGGGGACAGTATCTATGTGAGCCCAGAGAGACCCTTCCAATGCAGCGCTAGGTATCCAGCCCAGAATCCTTGCCTCAACAAGAACAGTTTAGGGACTTGGAGGTATGAGACAAGCCTGGCCAAGCCCAGACAGCCCCTTTCCTTGTCCCCCTGGTCTCACCTATCTGGGACTGGGCCACCAATGTGGAGGTGCGATCACAGAGAGGAGAGAAGGGCAGCCCCAGCTCTGCTTCCTTGTCACCCTGGGAAGAGAAGATGCCTCAGAGTTGGGAGGGCTGGGGAGATAAATGGCTGCAATGGGAGAAGGGGATGCTGCTACCTCTTTGACCTAGAAATGAGGGGTGAGTGGCGATATCCAGTGTCCAGCTCTGTGGGTAGAGACGACCCCACAGGCTTGGGATCAGTTCAGGAGTGAAAGGTAGCCGGGTGGAGCTCTGGAGTAGGTGTGGGAAGCTCGCAGATCAGGGATAGGAAAGCACCATTGACAGGATTACCTGGCGGAAGAATTCTTCCATTAGGGCCTTGGTCCAGCGGCTGTGGACTGACCACTGCTTGGTTGGATGGCTGATGTCAGCAGCATGAAGCAGAAGAGATAGGGCCTTGGACTTGTCAATCCTGATTAAGGCAGGTATTAAAAAAAGGGAAAGTGATCTTCTAGGAAAAGGAGGCCTTGGCCAGTCTCCGACTTCCAGTCACACAAACACTCCTTTCTCACATAAGCCTAAACAGTCTACACACACGCAAACTCATCTGTATGTATAGACGTAGAAGAAGATCAGTAGCTGAGAACCCAGGCTCTTAGCATCAATGCGCATTGAATGTGACTCCCCCTCATCTCTACCACCCACGATTGTGAGACACTAAGCAAGTTACTGAAAAATCCATAATTCATTTTCTTCAAACCAGAAGTGAAAATAACAAGCCTGTCACATATTGAGTTGTTCTGAGAATTAAATGACTTACAACAAGTATTTCTGACACATAATATGCGCCAGGGATGTTATGTACAATGGCCATCATCATGATCCTTGCCATTAACCCCCAAACAACTGCCCACAGTGACCCCACAATCCCCATTCAGATACTATACACAGGTCAACACACACCTCCAGGACACTGAGCCCATTCTCTCTTACCCACACTTATACATTCCCAGTCACTTCTTTTTTTTTTTAATTTTAAATCATTTTTCTTTTTTTCATAAACAACTTTCCTCATGACACATTATTTAAAAAAAAAACACATCCCTTGTAATTGAGGTTAAAAGATAAACAAAATGCAGCTCCCACCTCCTTATTCCCAATTCTTCCCATTCCCTCCAAATAAAAGGGAAAAATGTAAACAAAAATAAAACAAAACAAGAACACCTGATAAACAACAACAACAAAAACCACAGTGCAAAACTTCCCAAAACAAAGTAGTGTATTTCCCCAGGGGTAAGTGGAATTTACACTGAATCCACTGTGAGTGAGTTCTTCCTGCTACAAAAATCTGCAAAGAAAGACACTCAAGACAGAAAAGTTAACAAAAAGGCACCAAAAAAATGCAGCAGACAAACTGGAGAGGCAGGAGCCCCGAGGAAAGAAGGGTAGCGTGTGTCTAGACCTGGTAAATCAGGAGCAGGCCGGGACTCCAAAAAGCAGAGAGAAGATGAGGGAAGGAAACAAGCTGAACAGCTTGGTGCCCTCCAGAGCTCTAGGTAAAAAAAAAAAAAGGCCTCCTACCATCCGTGCCCACCTACCCTTGTCCCAGTCACTTCTAAACAGCGTTAGAATTATAACATTTGTTCTGTCTTCATTTTTGTTCTTTTTTAACCTCACACAACTCTCCCAGTGGCCTTCTAAAATAGGAGTTAGTGTGAAGGGAGGTACTTCACGGTCATCATTTCAGATAAGGACAAGGGTCTAGAAAAATCCGAATATATTTCCCAACATTCCTGAGTAATCCTGCCCTGCAGCTACAATAAAAATTCCTATCCACGCCGGGGCGGTGAGGAGGCAGAGGCAGGTGGATCTCTGTGAGTTCGAGGCCAGCCTGGTCTACTAGAGCTAGTTCCAGGACAGGCTCCAAAGCAACACAGAGAAACCCTGTCTTGAAAAACCTATCCAGGCTCCTGGCCAATGCTCATCAGACCTGTTAGATAAATTCAAAGCCATGTTCACAAACACCACACACAGCCATGTACACTCAGATGAGTACCTGGAACACCAACTGCTCAGTGTACACACTGATTCACAAGACCTCCCTCTGGCCTGGCCCTGCCTACACCCCTCCACGTGCTACCTTTCCAGCTGCTGCAGAGCTGTCTTCATGGACTTCACTTGCTGGAAATGGCAGGACATGTCTGTGGCCAACACCATCTCAATAACCAAGGCCCGAAGTTCTCTAAGTGGACAGAGAAGAGACCGGTCCTCTCAGCACTGGCAGGACTAAAGGGTATGGGGAAAAGAAGACTGGGATAGGGTATCAGGGATGCCACATGCTGTCCTGTGCTCACACAAACTCGTCCTTGGTAAGATTGATAAAAATATTCATCTCATCGTCCTGCATCATTCGGAAAACAGAGCTGATGTGGTGGTTCTCCAGCACCGAGCGGTCGTTGTACAGGATGGCACATTCAGACCTGTGGAGCTGTATGTCACGCCCAGGCCCCTGTAAAGGGCTCCGCCGGCAACCTTGGCCCTCTGCCCCCACCATGCCCTACTGCTCACTTGGTCTGGATGTGGAAGCTGTTGGTTGTGCCTGTGTGCTCATAGTCATGGATGGCTGCAGCAAAGATGATGGCCAAGACCTCAATCTCTGACAGGCAGTGCTGGGGGCCAGGAAGAAGAGAAACGTGGGCTAGCCCTCTGCCAGTCACTGCCCAGACACCCTCACAGCTACAACATTCCATCCATCATCAGAGCTAGCCATGTGTTTCAACTCTCCTCTGTCCCCATCAGTCATATACCCACTATACCACATCATGTATCCCCAACAGTGCCCAAGAAATATTGGTACACCTGAGGATTCTCTGGACGAAGTTAATGCATTTGACTCTGCAGGTGTTGGCACCCCATGGAAGCAGGCACCCCACGGGAGCAGGCACCCCATGGGAGCAGGCACCCCGAGGAAAAGGACACTAAGAGAGCAGCCAAGGCTTCCTAGTTCTGGATCCACAGGACCTGGACAACATGACCAGGCACCTACCACCATGCCTGTGCGGAGCAGGAAGCAATGGACTGTCTGAGTCACATCGGCTGCATGGATCTGGTTGTGGTAAGGGTTCTTGTATTTCCCATAACCTGTCTCCAAGGCCTCCAGAAAACTCATCAGGAACACAGTGGGAATCTGCAGGAGAGGGAAGAACGGAGATATCAAGGATCTACAAGAGTGAAGAGACAGGCAATGGCAGCATTCTGTCCATGGGAGTCAGGTGGAATGATGCTCACCTGTAACCCCAGCACTTGGCTAAGGCAGAAAAGTCTCAACCCCACTTCACCCACCTACCCTGCCCAAAAACAATTGGGTATGGCCCAGAGAACTAACACGGGCTCTGATCATAGAGATGGGCTCAGATTCAGGCTCTACCACCTGCAGCCTGTGTGACCTTGGGTAATCCCTACGCCTCCCTGTGCCTTCCTAATTGCAAAATAAAGATAATACCACCTACCTGGGATTTAATGAGAAAAGTACAAGGCATTTAGTAAGTACTCTCTGAAGAGTATCTATAATTATTATTATTTCCCTGGAGATTTCTAAGAAAATGAAAGAAAGCCTCCCTCCTACCTTCCAACCACCTGCACCATCCCCAAAGCCACAGAGAAGGCTCAGAGCAAAGGGAGGTAAGAGGAGCTGCAGGGACCCTTGCTGCAGATGTGGAGCACCTGCTCAGAGAAGCCGTCCCTGACCACCTCCACTCCAAGTACGCCAATGAGCAGCCCACCAGGCCAACAGTATCTACAGACATGAGCACACACCCAGGACAGAGCCACTCTCAATTCTGTCCCTGACTACAGATGCCCTTGGGTATCTTTGCCTCCTTCAAGAGACTCAAGGCTCCCAGAGGTCAAGGCTAGTATCTTCACCTGAGGCCAGGAAGGGATCCAGGGCTCAGGACTTGGGAGGCTTCTGCAGAGTGACAGTAGAGAAGACACGCCACTTGTCAGACCCTAGCTTCCCCCGTCTCTACCCCTGGAGGGCTGTGCCCCAAATTCAGGGAATTTTAAAGGACTGTTTCCATGACAACTACTCTTGCTTTTGCATTGCCATGGTGTCCCTAGAGGGAAGGGAAAAGAAAGGAGGGAACAGGGAGGGAAAAGACCAGGGAGCTTGGGAAGGAAGCCTGACCAGGACCCAGTGGACATCCCTTTCTCTAACTGTTGTGAAGCAGTCAAGCAGGCTAACTAAAGCCAACCCAGGGCAGCTGCTCTTGGGACTCCCAAAGCTGATGTCTGAAGTACATCTAAAAATGACAGAGTGAACAGGATCTGGGAAAGGGACCCTGCTATTCTTGGCCTAAGGAGGGGTCTGCAGGGAGCAAGTAAAGTTCAGGAGGTAAGGCCTCAAGAAGGTCAGGAGGGGAACCCTGTTGAGCAGTTCAGGGCTGATGTGACAGTTCTTAATAGGTGTCAGAGAGGAAGAGTGAAGGAACAGGGAAGGCTGCACGGACAGTATCCCCGTGAAGTAAGACAGGCCCACTAGGATACCCCACACACACCTTTACCACTCAGCCCAGGCCGCTCCAGGCTACTTCACCTTCAATATCTACTAGCCACTCCAGGTGTCACCAGAGCCCCAGAGGCTCTCATCAACCCCTCACACACTCCTCTTCCAGAGGTGGCTTCTGAAGTGGGTTTTCCTTCCCTCCAGATGAAGGAGCTTCTATCCAAGCACACAGCCCTTCCAAACTCTTCCCAGAGCTTTTCACACTGGCCCGTCCCCTCTCCAAGAGGACAAACGAGATGCTCCAATCCCAAAGGATGACAGTACTGGGCTCTAGATCTCCAGGGTCCACAGACAAGAGCAGAAGGGAGGCAATTGGCAGTCAGCCCAGAGGGGACAGACTGTGGAGGAAAAGGGCATGAGCAGTGTCCCAAGCTAAATGCTTGCAAGCCTAGAAGCATTCACTCCACGAGTGAAGGGAGAGTCTGGATTACAGCAGTTTCAGTAGAGGCAAGACAGGGATGAGCAGGGGTGTCACCCCTGACACTGGGACAGGACGAGGGAGCTTGGAGTCTGCTCATTGGGAATCTCTCTGCCAGCACAGAGAGAAGTGGAGAGAGCCAGCCTACAGGGTGCTGCCCAACCTTGAAGCGGCTGATGAGGCTATGCCGAGTCAGCAACTCAAAAACAATGGTCCTCAGCGCGTGGTCATCTGCTGCCCGGTTCAAGGAAAAGACATCAAAGCACCAGAGGTCCAGGTTCTACGGAAAAACAGTACACTAAGCGGGAAAGCCCCTCCAGAGCTCCCCTGCCATAAGGAGACTAGTCACACTTCTAGGCACACTTCCCAATGACTCGAGAAAGCAAAGGGTTTCTTTTTTCCCAGATATCTCTCAGTATCAGGGAGACAAGAAGACAAGGGTTTGTCTCTGGGTGGGCAAAAACTGTTCAAAAGAACATGAAAATACTAGTTAAAAGGGAAGTAAAAAAATCACAGCACAAACAGAATCTGGAAGTCCCAATGGCTATATCAACTCCAACCCTCTCTTCTTTCCCAAAAAACCCAGGGGTCACCTTGAGACAGTTGTGGACTGCAGTAGAGTATGTAGGGCCCACAGCAGTATAGGTTCTCCGGAACATCCTAAAAAAGACCATAGAGGATAAATCAAGTATCTGGCGGGGGGAACAGAGCCTTAGCCAACTGGGGCTGTGGAGATAGGTCTCGGGGTGAGTGGAGTCATGAGAGATCAGGCTGGCTGGGACAGAGGGCACGACAGAGATGGGGAAAGCCGAGTACTGGCAAACCTCACCGCTCCACGAAGATCCCGGCCTGCACAGCATGCACGATGCTTCGGAACTTGGGCTTCTCTTCTGCCCTGCGACCTTTGGCTCGGGTCTGCTGGGTGAAGGTGGAGGCCAGCCAGTCCCGCACCTCTGAAGGCACAGCATCTGACCGAAGTTCCCGAAGCTCATCCTCAGTATCCAGAATTTGCCTGGGACCCGGGGAACATTACAGAGGAAAGAAAGCAAGGGTTTCCATACTAGTGACCCAATAGCTGCCATACCCATTTGTGACTTCCCCCCAGTCCTCATCTTCCCTTCCCTTTACTACAGTGCTTTGTGTCTATATTCCTGGGGACACCTCCAGTAGAAAGAGCTCATGGTGGAAAGCAGTGAAGTCACTATGGACATGTTTTAGCAGACAATGAAACACCACGTTCCAGGGATGCTACAGGGCACCACAGTCCATCAGAAATAAACTGCAAGGTTCACATATGAAATTAAATTTTTTCTGGTATGGTAGAAGCAGGAAGACCAGAGTTCAAGGTCAATCTTAGCTAGACAGCAAGTTCAAGGCCAACCTGGACTGTGTGAGGCCTTGTCTCAAATAAACAAAATAACAACAAAAAAGAAATTTTCACTATTCTAGTAGTTACATTAAGCTGGTAAGGGGCTTGGTAGATGGCTGAATGGTTGAGAACAGCTGCTATTCCTGCAGAGAACCAGGCTTCAGTTCCCAGAACCCACATCAAGCAGTTCCAGAAGATCCCACACCCTCTCTGGCCTCCGTGTTGGCAGAGGCATGCATGTAGTACACATACATACACACATACATACACACATGCACATACAAGTAAAATTAACATAAATAAATCTTTTTCAAATTAAAAAAATGTTTTAAAGACTGGTACATTTAATAAAAAATTTTATTTATGCTAATTCCTCCAAAATATTTTTCAAAATAAATTAACATATAATGAGTGAATGACGTTGTGGGGAGGAGGTCTGTCTGTAGGAGCCAGGATGTAATTTACAGACACTTTTCAACTCATGCCTGCACACTACAAGTTCAGAGTCATCCCTCCTGGCCAACACAAGTCTAGAGATGTATTCCATGTAGGTTTGAACCAGATGGTTTCTAAGGTCCCTGGCATCCCTGAAGCCACCACTGTTCCTCCAGTAATGGAGATCAGGCCAGAGTGCCAGGAAAGTGAGGTGAGCACCCCACCACTGAGCTCCACCTCAGCCTCTTATCTCTGCCCCACCCCGTCTTTGTCTTTATCTGTCCCTGTCACTCCGCCCTCCCCAGCATTCCTCTCTGGAGTCTGCCAATCTGACATCTGCAGGCCTCTCTCACCGTGTCTCGTCGATGTAGACAGCCTCCAGCAGGGAAGCTGTGTATTCCAAGTTTTTCTTCAGCTCCTCGATGTTAACCTCACCATTCTCCAACTGCTTCACCATGAAGCGCAGCCTGCAGGGTATGAGTGCAGATATCCTGTTTAGACACTATAGCCCAGTCAGGGGTTCCTCAATAGGGGGCTCTTTGCAGAAACACTTTCAGTCTCCGAGCTGTTAATAATTCTAACACTAATGATAACAGCAGCCAGTGTTTTTCATGCCAGGCTGTGGCTTCTGCCTGTGGTAAGTTTATCTACTACCCCTACAGTGTTAGCCTAGACAGGTAGCAGCCCCAGAAGTGATGTTTCTGGAGATGATTTGTTTCACAGTCTCAATATTTCCCCATGAGAGAAGGCTTTGGGATCAACACCAATCAAAACAGTCCCCAGGATCCTTTCATTGTCTTGGTCAAGACAGAAAGGCTAAGCACATCCACAGCCCCTCCATCCTGGCAAGGGCTCGCAAGGGCAGCAAAGGCACAGAACAAAGACCAATCTGAACGCTTTTGCCTGGCCTCACTCCATGCAGGCAGAGCTAATGGATTATGATTCCAGAATTCATCAACCAGGACAAAGCAAGTTAACCCCTGGCTGCCCAGGCTCACGCCACAGATAACCTCTGGCAGAGTCACTGCGCCCATGTCCTGTCTCTGGCTCTGGGGTGAAACCAGGCTATCACCCTTTTGATGCCTTCCCAAGGGACAGATCTTTCATCCTTTGCAGCTTTGGATTCTGGGGGTGGGGGTCACTGACTAACTGAGAGGTTTCTTGGAAGTCTAGCAAGAGCAGCTCTGCATTCCAAATGAAACTCTCTGGCTCTAGACAGTGATTTTGAAGACAGCAACTCCCCACTCTCCCAAGAATTCAGCACTCTCCCAACACCCCCTCCCCCCATCATACACGGGCTCTCCTGTTCAGGTGGGAACACCTGCTCCCCCACACACATCACACACAGGCTCCCCCATCACACACAGGCTCCCCCCATCACACACAGGCTCTCCTGTTTAGGTGGAGTGAGCCAGTAGCTAGAACAAACATCGCACTGAGAGGGGCTTCAGAAACCCAAGGTCACCCTGTGAGTTGGGGAGGAGAAGAGAATGAGTCAGGGACCAGAGGCTGAAATTAGCAACAATTCCCAGGGACACCGGGGAGGGTAAACAATGGCATTCCTGAACAGAATCAGCTCTAGAATCCTGGGGTCTCAGCAGCTTTGAAATAGGGATACTGAAAATAGCCCCAGGAAGTATCCCTGGCCAAGTCTCATCTCAGAGCCCAGCAGTCCTGGCCCACACTTGTCTGAGAGTAAATGGGGCAGAAGTGAAAGGGAACAGTCTAGGAGTGGGGAGCTAGAGGGAGCAGCCCTGTGTCTCTAGAGTGGACTCTTGCCTACCTCATCACCCAGGCCCACTGGTTCCATGTGGAAACAGTTGTCAGACAAGGAGGGTGGGTTTAGGAAAGCTCAGCCCACTCCGCTTCACAAGGGAAGATGAACAGAAAGGGACTAGATATCTTGGGAGGATTTCCCAGCCAAATAAGCAAGAAAAAGCCACCAGCCAGGATCTGCCAGGATATCACAGAACAAAAAGGTACACTGCCTTTTAGCACAGACAGGGCTTTCCTCTCTGTTCAGTCCCTACTACCCAGGGCTTTGGAATGGCACACACATAAAACAGAAGTGAAGATCTCTCCTACTGCCTGTGGCTCACCTCTCCTCCTATTCCCACCCTTACCCTCATCTGCTACTTCACTCAGGCCCCTTTCAACCAAAAACAGTGTCCCCAGCAATCAAAGCCCACCACAGTCTTTCCCAACCAACCCAGAGGAAAACAAATGAACAGCCACAACCATGGTATCTTATTTGCATATATTTGCATAATGCTAACAATGCAGTCTAGAAAGGATTGCAAACTACATTTCCAATGCATAAGCCCAACTCCTTGGAATGATTTACCACACTGTATATTGAGGCTGGAAACCAAGTTCAAAGTTCACATCCTACATTGAGCCCTTGGGCAAGTGACTAATTGTGTGTGTGTGTGTGTGTGTGTGTGCGCGCACAGATGTGCTATGGCACGTGTGTAGACCTTCACATGAGTCCTGAGGACTGAACTCAGGTCATCAGGCTCACTCTAACGCTCTTTACTGCCTGAGTCATTTTCCTGGCCCAGACACAGGAGTTTTTAATAAACACCCTAAGTGGTTCTTAAACACTCTAGAGCTTCGATCTCAACTGAAAAGTGGTGAGGCAGTCTCACAACAATATTAAGAGAAATAAAGGAAATAAAATGTGCAACAAGCCTGGCACAGGCAAGGGGTCCCCATAAATACAGCCTGGATGGAAATTATGTGCCAGCACAGGGGTTCCCACTCTGCCCCAACAGCAGTACTTCAAACCCAACAAGCACCTGCCTGCTCAGCCCCAGCCTAGGAGAAGAAATACAGCTTAGATGGAGGAGCTAACAGAAAACGCTAGTGACCAGAGTGTCTCTACAACTGAAAACCTCATTTGATTCTCACAAGCATTTTAGGAAAGAAGGAAATGCCTTTTGCCCAAGGTCAAAAGACTTGTCAGTCTCAGGCCAGCAAAGCCCACAATGCACACTAAAGTTAAGGGGACCTATGTCCCTACACTTTGATGGTGTTAGGGCAGCACAAGTCTTACAGTGCATGGGGCACTGCACCAGAGTCCCAGTCAGGTCCACCTTAAGTGCTCTGGACCTGTCAGTGAACTCACAGGACATGGCAATTATCAGTGTGACCTCAACTGTGCCTGGTTTACCTTGGTCTCCATACTCAGAGCACACACTATGTGCTCAATAAAAGTCCATCATCTAAGGGCAGTGGTGGCGCCACTCTCAGGAGCCAGAGGCAGGCAATCTCTGAGTTCCAGGACAGCCTGGTCTACATAGCGAGTTCCAGAACAGCCAGGGATACAGAGAGAAACCATCTCTCCAGAAAAAAGAAAAGACAAAAAAAAAAAAAAGGTCATTGACAAGAGTTGTAGAAAACTAACCAGATGGAAGGCCACCTGCCAGAGCTTACAAGATGACACTTCCCAGACAGGCTTCGGAAGCTTCATGGTGAGCCCTGGGACAGGAGTGAAACTGTAGGATGACTTTGAACCACTGAAGTCCCACCTTCTCTGGCTGCGATCGTACCCAGGAATATGCAAAGCTCCTATGGAAGTCTGAACGAAACATGATCGAGGCACCAGAAAGAGGCAGGGAGAGGAAAGATTAAAGAGTAAATTTGACAAAACAAGGAATCCAAGTAGAGGAGCTGGACTCAGGCAGCTGAGAGGATCCAGATGCTTAACTGCCCCCTCCTAGAGTCAAATACACATGCGCGCGCGCACACATACACACACACACACACACACACAAGTCCTTCTGAGCGAAGACCCCCCCCCCCAAGCCTCACTGGCTACGGAGAGTTCTTCTCTCTACTGAGGATTTCCAAAGTTGCCTGTCACTACTTCCAGTACCAAGATGCCACAAGGATCTTTGTAAGTAGGGGGCTTAGAAAAAGACTGCTTCGACCCAGGTGGCTGATAAGAAGACAAAGAAAGGGCTTGAGTAGAGTAAAGAGCTCAGTGGTAAAGGACCGGGTCCTCTGCAGGCCTGGTGTGCCTCCCACATCCCACCTGCAATCTCAGCACTTGGGAGCAGAAACAGGAAGAATGTTGTTGTGAGCTCAAGGCCAGTCTGGGCTACAGAGTGGGGGAGGGGGGCCACAGGACAGGATGGGAGAGAGGGGGGGGCCTGTGGGATGCAGGCACGTGAGGTCTTAAGGGTCCCAGGGATCAGGAGGGAGAGAGAGGAAACCCCTTGAAGACACCTGTCATAGAAGTAATAAACAACAGAGAGTGGAAGCAGGAGCTTTCACAAGCAACCACCCCTCTCCTGCCCCCCTTCTTCTGCCTCCCCTCTCTTCCTGGCCTCGCCTCTCCTCTCGCACCCCCCCTTTTCCTTCCCCTCTCCTGGCCTCCCCTCTCCTCTTGCCCCCCTTTCTCCTTCCTGGTCCCTCTCCTCCTGCCCCCCTCATTTCTCCTCTCCTCCTGACCCCCCTTCTTGGTCCCTCTTCTCCTGCCTCCCCTTTCTTCTGCCTCCTCCCTCCTACTGGTCTCTCTTCTTTCTCTATCTGCCCCCCTCCTCCAGCCTCCCTCTCTTCTCTACCTGCCTCCCATCCCCTGTCTCCCACTCCACTGTCCTCCTGTCCCCTTTCTCCTCTCCCTCTCCCTGGTACTTACCTGAGGATGGGCCCCTGGAGGTGACTCCTCTGGACAGAAACAGGGTTTGCCATGGAAATCAAAAAGCTGACCCCAGGGCCCAAGGGCCCCTACTGGGGAACAACTCCCTCTTGAACCCCCAGAACTTCCTCTTCCAGGTCCCAGAAAAACTGAGCGGCAGACCAGAAAGCACTTTTTGACCAGGGAACTGGAAAGGCCTGACTCCAGGGGGTGATGAGGCAGAAACCCTAACCCCCAGGAACTGGGTGGGAGGCCGCGGGAAACGTTTCACATCTGAATCAGACTGAAAACAAGAATCTGCTGTCAGAAGAGTCCCAGAAAGGCCAGAAATAGCACAGGCCAGCCCCTTGCTCTGAGGAGGTGGGGCTCCTCTTTGGGAAATAGGGATTAGCAAGCAGTGTCCGGAGGAGGCAGGGACAGCGACCATCCTGAATCTGTCACGGAGAGATCTATGGTAGGAGTGGAAGAGGCCCAGCCGGAGTCCAGAGGGGCTAAGCAGATCCAGCTCCTGCAAATCTGGGCTTCTAGGGCCATTCTCTCAGGAGCCTTGGTTCACCTGAGAGAATTCACAAGGAAGGACAAGATGAACTCCCCCAGAGAATTAGAAGCAGTTGGGAAGGGGCTTGCAGAAGCTAAAGGCCAGAGAAGGTTCACAGGTAGAGAAGAGCGTCCCACTCCACAGTGAATGAAAGTTGGGGGAACTTGTTCAAAGAAAGAATAGAGGTGATGGGAGGGGCCTGGCAGTAACAACAAAACATACCTGAAGCTAGCCAAATTACTCCTAGCCCTGATTTTCTCATCTTACATACAGAGATTGGGGAAAACCGTGAATTAGCCAGAGTGAGGTCAACACAGGAGGGGCAAAATGGGGCTCCCAGGAGAGCTTAAGGACCAAGACCCCCTCTTCCATCTCCGTGACTTCCAGGAAAGAGCCTGGCTGCCGCAACCTAGTAGACTGCGTACACAGTCCTAGCAGCTTCCCGATTGGCTACAAGATGACATCACAAGTGCTTTGGGGTCATGATTGGTCTACTGGAGCTTAGGCGGGGCTAAGGAGGAGGTGGGCGTGCTGAAGCCAAAAGTATCCTCAATTCTAGGGTCTCACAATAGGCGTGGACTGGAGAAAAGGGATCACAGGGTTGAGTATGGCCCAAGGAAGGGAAGAGAAAAGAAACAAACCCAGAGCTTTGGTTTTATGACGGGAAGTCTTTCCCCTCCTTCCCTACTGCTCGCTCAGAAGCCAACAAATTAAAACACCGTTACTGTGTCAAGGCCTTAAAGGAGTATAAACAAACGAAGTTTAGGGACCTGCGGTTTCTCAGCGTCTCCGAGCTCTGGGACAAGTGAAAGTGGGCTTGGACTGCGGACAAGTAGGAGGGTGAAGACACACGAGTTGCTCTCTAGAGGTCTGGTGGCCTAGCAGGGCTGCTGCGGGGCGAGGGGACCACTCTGCGACCTGCTGGCTTCACCATCCCTACGTGGCTTAGCACTTTCAGAAAAAGACAGACCCAGCATCAGGGTCTCAGGCCAGGCCATTTGACTTGTTTTGCACGCGCTGAATCCAAAGGAGGGGGTGGGGGAGGCAGGTGACAGTCAGCTTTACTCGGCCCCCAAGAGCAGTATCCTCCAAGCTGTGCTAGCTCCCCTTCCTGAGTGCCCTGTTCTGAGAGGTGGATATTAACTGGAGAGGGTGTCTCCTCAGCCTGTACGAATAACTGCTCACCCCATACCATTCGCGGTGTCACCTATTTGCCCTATGATTATAAACGGATCCTAGTAAAGAGACTTGGGCAACTACAATCCCCTTCCTGGGGAGTGGGATTCATATATTCATCCAGATGTAGAATCCACAAGTCCATCCAGTATCAAATTTCTCTTCAGTTCTTAAATGTGTTATTTTTACCAACATATGTTAATGAGCTATTTTATGCTATTATGTTAACATAAAAAGTTACAGGTTTCATTACGGTACTTCCATATTTTATGTGCCATTTTGCTTTGGATTTGTTTGTTTAAGGGTTTTTTGTTATTGTACTGTTTTTGCTGCTGTTTGAGTTTTTTGAGACTTTGTTTGTTTGAAACAAGGTCTATCTCCAGAGGCCTGGAACTGGCCAGGCCGACCTTCAATTCACAGAGATCCACCTGCCTCTGCCTCTCAAGTGCTGGGATTAAAGGCGTGCGCCACCACACCTGGCTTTATGGTTTGTTCTTGTTCACCCCTCTCCTCCACTGCCCTCTCCCATCCTTCTTGACCACTTTTTACTGGGTCTTATTCCCCACAAATCACCTACACTGGCTCGCATGCCTCGTGCACTGCAGTGCTCTCTCCTCCCCTCCCCTCCCTTAAGGTTTCTTTGGTCCTCTTACAATGACCATTTTACTTCCATTAACCCTTATATTTTGTTTTGTTGTTTGTTTGTTGTTTTTCAAGACAGGGTTTCTCTGTGTTACAGTCCTAGTTATCCTAGACCAGGCTGGCCTCGAATTCACAGAGATCCACCTGCCTCTGCCTCCTGAGTGCTGGGGTTGAAGGCCTGCTGCCAACGCAACCCAGCTAACCCTTAAATGTAGAGGTAGACAAGCCCAAGCTCACGCTTCCCTGTTGTGCCCACACCCAACTTTCTCCACCTTGTACTAAGGACTAACCATTGGCACAGGGGACAAAAGTTGAGTCTGGTCAGATAAAATGAGAATGGGAACGGCTCGGGCTGGGGGGAGAAATTATCTTGCTGATCTCAGGGATGGATCCAAAACCTCAAAAACTGGTAGGGGAGCAGCTAAATCTCATTTAAAAATTATATGAGTACAAACCAGGAGAATTTGCCTTAATTTTCTTACTATGTAGGACCATGGGTAAATCTCTCTAAGTTCTAGTTTCCATGTTTAAATCTGATAAATAGCACGTGCTTCCAAGAAATCTAGTGAGGGCCTGATGAGGTCATTATGAGAAGAGCATTTTGGGAACTATACAGCAGTACAATATATGCAAGAGACTGTAATCGCATAATATATATGCAAGAGACTGTAGTTTTCGTCCAATCCTTTGGTTAGTTTTGCAAATATTAATTGAGAGACTTCCATAAACAAAGTCCCAGATGGCCACTAGTACCAGGACCCAGTTTCCTCTCACAGCCTGCAAATGGAACGTGAGCTACTTGTAGAAAACTCTCGTCTCTTCACATGCTAGGGCTTCTCTCTCCTCTGTAGTCCACAGGGGCTGGAAGACAGCAGAAGCAGAGGCAGGGACTGTGCAGAACAAGGAGCTGCAGAACCCAAGAGCAACCAGAACTTTGCCTCACACCGGTTCCCATTGCTGTCTGAGCAGCCCTAGTTCTGACAGCTGGCTGGGTAGAGTGGCGGGGGTGGCTCCAGAGATAAAAATAGACCCCCAACTGGCAGAACTGGAGTGCCATTCTGGAAGATGGCAAAACTCAGGTTGACATAGTAGCCATGGCAGCCATGGGAGATCTCTAGGCTCTGGGAAGAGAAGGGGTTCAGGGAAGGGGCAGAGGGTGGGTTGTGCTGTTAGCCCAAAAGACCAAAGGAAATGAAATAGAAGTGTAGAAGGTCCTGGAAGGCAGAGAGGGAAAGAAACAGATGTGGGAGGTGCCCCAGAAGATGGCCAGGATGACACTGAGCCACGGAGCCTGTATATAAGAGCAGCTCCCCAAGTCTCCAAACTAGAAACCATTTCTAACAGGTGCTCTTAGCAACAGCCTGGCACAGCTCAGACCGTGCATGGAAAGATGCAATTTAAGCAGCTTAAGACTTAGATCAGACTAATAAGAACTTAGGTGGCCCAGTACCTGGCCCAATACAGCACACAAATGCATCACCTCTCTCTCAGATGTCAGCCCTTGAGAAAGGGAATAACTGGGAGAGGTAGGCAGTAACATGCAGTGAAAGTAGATGAGAGAGAAGGTGTCAGGACCCCATCCAGAAGAATGCTTCTCCCACTCACGTATGCATTGACATCTCTCCCCGCACTGTAGAGTTCTGCTTACTCACCACCTCCACAAACCACCCCACTAGTCTGCTAGAGCACATCCCAGCAGATGTCCACAGCAGATGCCCCGCTTTCGAGGGGACTGACCAGACGCTTAGAGCAGGCTGAGATGGGTAAGAACTGTCAGCTTGGCAAGAGATGACTATAGATATGTGGGGCAGCAGGCTGGGGCAGCAGGATTGCAGTCTGGCCCCAGTTCCGACCCTACCCTACCAAGGCTTCCCTGTAGCCCTAGGTAGCTCTTGCATCCAGGGCCTAGCACTGCAAGCACTAGGGAAGCAGGGTATCTGGACCTTGTTTCCCAGGTTTTAGAATTCTTTTTTTCTGATTGGCTCACTGCTTCCTCCAAATCAGCATTTGCCAGATCTTAAAGGAGGGTAGCTTCCTTTTTTTTTTTTTTTTTTTATCAGAAAGGTCACTTTCTAACATCTGTGAATTTCTCAGGAAGTTCTCCTGTATATCTACCCCCAATCCATTCCACAGCAATCAAAACAATAGCCAACTTTGTTGACATTTCAAAGGCAAGCAGAGATGTGTTATGCATCTTCCAGATTGGAATTCCTAAAGCTCTGGCTTGGTACAGAGATGCTCCAGGCTATGGAACTTGGCAAGTATGCTCACTCATCCCAGGCTGAAGGGAGTTTCCAAACAAGGTGGACATAGAGGACAGAACTAGGGAGAAGGTGCCAGGCTAGATGCTGGATGCTGATAAACAAGGGAGCAGGAAGCTGAGAACGGAGAAAAAAAGGGGAATTTATGAGACCCCAGATCCTATCAGTCAAAGGTTCCCTAGGCACCCGACCCAGAAGCCCCACTCCTACCCAGTACCAGCTGGCAACCTCATGGCCCACTGCAGCTACCGTAATTCCTTGCAAATCTGACTTCTCATTGCAGCTGTACAATCAACTGATCTGAGAGCCCAGCTCAGCCAAGAGCAACCCTAAATACTCCTGACCCTTCTCTCAGCCCTAGCCCCAGGCATCCCTGAACACATCTTGGCCTTCTTCTCTGCCAAACCCCATCACACCCCCCTCTGGGGATTGATAAGATCCCTGATGCTAAGGCAGAATCCTAACCTGATGTTTTCTTCCCAAGCAAGAATAAGCACCCCAGATAGGACAGGAGCAGGGGGTGGTGAGGGGGGGGGGAGAGGGAGGCAGGAGAGAAACTAACACACTTGGAGAGTCCTGCACCGAATGCTTAGCAACCACTTCTCTCTTGTTCATCCCATCTCAACTCCCTCCCTGCTCTCTTGAACCAGTGGTCCTCCCACCCTAGGGGACGGCTCTGTAGCTAACAACTTCCAGCCCACCTGCTGCCCTCGTTTTATGCCTTTTTATCTGCAGCTATCCTGAAGAGAGTTGGAAAATAGCTCCTCAACTTCCATACCTGAGAAAACCAGCCCCTTGAGATTCAAAGGCAATTACTTGGCTTCTTCCCTGGAGGACCTGAGAGGATGAGGTTGCTGATCAGGAAAAGAGAAGTCCTGCAGAAAGCAGGAGTCAAGGCTGGACGAGGCCCCAGTTTACTTGATATTCATGTTCCTGCCTCCCAAATCTTCACCGTTTTCTCTCATCCAGTCATTAGTCTCCCCCAACTCTTCCTTCACAAAGCAAGTTCCCCCACACTGAAAGATCTCCAGACTGTGTCATTTAAAGCTATGATATGGACATTTAAAGCCATTGGTATGGACAATATCTAAGAACAGAGACTCGGGGAAACCATATGAGTTCAAGATCACATGGTGTAGGAATAGCAGAGTGGGAATTTGAGTCCACACTAATCTCCTAATACTTTCTCTGTCCTTCTGCCTCCATGATCCTCCAATTTTGTGTGGGAAGCTCTTTCTTTTATCTGAATTAGAGTTGCCCTGTCTCTGGGCTTCTCCCCTCCTTCTACATCCCAGATAGCACTCAGTGCACATTCAAACAGTGCTGTATAGAAAATAGAGATGATGGGAAAGGCAGTATAAAAACCAGGAGAAACTCCCTGGGCCTTAGCTAGAAATGGAAGAGGAAGGCTGGCTTAGGGAAGACAGGAAGCCTCCCACTGAGGTCTGAGAGGTCTGGTTCTCCTGTGGGAGGAGCCACAGATCATCCTGTGATCCTTAGAGCAGCTCCACAGCTCCAAACACAGAATGGGGGAATGACAGCAAGATACTGCTAAGATCCTGGTAAGATCAGTACTGGTAAGAGCAATACAAGATTACTGGACGGAGCATATTCAATATGATAACCAACGGCAGAATCAATCAATGAGACTCCGGGTCCAGTCCCTCAGCTTCCTCCTGCTGCCCTCTGGAAATCCCCCAGGATTGCCAAAATATTTGAATGTGTCACAAATACATACAAAAGATCACATGTACACCATATTCCATTACCAGTAAACTCATTCACATCATCTCAGCCGGGCCTAGAACTGCTGGAGGAATTCAGGTAGGAGCATACCTTCCCAGCATACTGGCTGTCAAACACGCCATTCATAACCGTGAAAGAGAGAAAGACACCTCATGGAGCTGTGCCTCCGGCACTCGTCGTCTCCGCAGATTTACAGGTATACGTATCTGGCGCTCACAATTTCAGTCTCTCATCACACAAAATACAGCCTGTGCATCTTCTCTGTAACTCATTCAGTTCCAGGCTCTATCCTGAGATTTCATAACTCAAAACACAGCAACCGTGCCATCTCTCTTTCTTCTACCTCTATCTCCTGCCCGTACCTCCCTCCTATGTGGAGGTAAACACATGCCACAGAGTCAGAGAAAGAACTCGATTTCATGTCTTCATATACGCATAATTCATTTAATGTCTTTCTTCATTCCCTTATAATAGTATTTCTTGAAAGCCTGTGTTATGCAAGATACCACATGAGACTCTGATGAAACAATGATAACCTCAAATGGGTCCCTATTCTAGACTCAGCTGTCACAACCATGAACCTCAGGGTCCTGAAAATGAAGCAGGAAAGAGACAAGAAAAAAAGACTGTGCCTCCACTGTCCCATAGACAGGAGGAATTTCTCTCTGTAAAATGTACAATTGAGAGAAACTAGGGTAGAGAAGAGAGTGATGCTTGTATTTCCCTGGGAGACAGAACTCATATTTGTGTTTTCGTGTGCACATGGCCCCCAAAAGAAAGACTTGGGCAAAAACCCAGAGTGGCAGAATTTTACTTCCTGTGTAAGTGTAGCAAGATGAGAAAGGGTGGGCCTCTCCTCACCACCGGACAGCTCCTGGAGGGTGGGAAGATGAATCTCACTCCACCCAACACGGACAGCATCTCCAACACCTAGTGTGCTACCTCTCCCAAGCAAGGCACCCAGACTGTTCGTGAATGAATAAATAAATGAGCCAGGGAAGCAAGCCAATCATGGTTTTTCTTGATTCAAAAAAAAAAAAAAAAGACTCTGAAAACTCATTCTACACCTCGTATGTCCCCAATGCCCTCCGGTCTTAGACAAGGACAAATCGCTCATCTTCAGCTGGAGATGCTGAAATCAGCATGGCCAGACCCTCATTTCTAGACTGCCTTTCTCAGTCTCTTTATTTATGAATCTCCTGAGTTAGAAAAGTTTCCCTGCTGGCCAGAAGTAAAATCCCACTGCTGGAGACTCCCCCATTCTCAGTTGATCCTTGACAGAGTCCTCAGTGTGGGAGATGGGATTCCTGAATGTCCATTCCAACAGGAAACTGCCCTGCACAACTCGACTAGTGGAGCCATGGATCCCTAGGCAAACACAGCCTAAGAGTCTGGATGTCCTAGATCAGAACTTTAAAGAGGGAAGTAGGATTGTTGGGTTTGGGAACCAGAACATAAAGAGACAGATATGTAGAAAGCCTATCTACCTTCATTTCCACTTAGTGCCCAGTCCTGAGACAGTCATGTCTACCTCCCTGTTTCCAGACTAAACGACCTCTTTTAACCTCACCCATGAGAAGGAGGGAGGGCTCTGTTTCCTGGAAAGGATGGAAGGAAGCAAGCGAGCGAGCCTGAAATCCCGGGGTTTTGTTGTTGTTGTTTCCTTCTTCTTGTTGTCAAAGCCCCCTTGACATTCAAACAAAGGCAAATCTAGAAAGCCATCGACCTGGGCTCTACCTTTAAATCCTTTTCTGCCTTGAGAAAACAAGATTGAGAATCTACTCCCGAGATGAATCAGCTATCTAGCATTTCGTCCGACCAGATCGCTGAAGTGGGATAGACCAACGTCATCTAATCAGTGAGGTCACCGATCCTTGCCCACTGTGTGAGGCCACCTCAACCGAAGCCCTGTGGAAACAAGCTCTGCTGTTCTCTCCCCAGAGCTCAGTACCACCTTCTGGGCTCCTCTTCTCTCATATCAGAAGGGGAATGGCCGTTCATTTTCAAGAAAGACTTTTGTTTGGCTAGAAAAGTGTAGAAAGCGATGAAAATGGGAAGATTCACTCCACCACATGCTTCTCCTCCCTGGATGTCTGATGAGGCACGAGCGCCATCCTGAGACACTGGAATCCTGTGTCTGTGGCCCCTGATGCACCTGCCACTCTCCTAAACCTCAGCCATGGGCAGAGCATCATTTTCTATCAAGACCCCCAACAGAATCTATTCAATCCCGTTTCCCGTATCCTAGAGCTCATTCCAAGGCTGCACTTCACAGAATCCAGCAGACTGCTTCGGCCAGAGGCAGCAGAGGGGACAAAGGAACGCGTTTAGATTTCAAGCCTTGTTGCCCACTGTGTACCATTCTCCCCAAGGCTTCTGTGAGCAGCAAGTACATAAATCAGACTCACCTGTCCAATATAAGCCATCAACTCGTCAGCACTGGTGAAATATTTAAAGAACAATACAGACACAGGCATCTGTCCTCCTCCTACCCCATTCCCCCCCTTTATCAGAACCCAGGATGAGAAGGCTCAGTGTTTGCTGCTGAGAGAACTGGAAAAGAACGGGGTTCAGGGATGGTTACCATTTTCTTTCCTATCTATCAGCCTCTTTCCTAGGGCTGCAGAGAATCTCTCAGGGAGACGTACATCTTTTCTTATTCTCTGATTAGGAATCAACAAACTGCAGAGATTGTCCAATGGCACCTGCCTGGGAGGTGAACATAGTATATGACCAGTCTCTGACCCAATCCCGTTCTGTTTTGAGGGGCACGAAGAAAACTTCCTTTCCACCCTCAGAATGTTGTGTGGAACGCCTGAGCCCTTCCTCTCCTCTTTTTTTCTTCTCCATGTACTCTGGTCCTGCAATAAGGAATGATGCCCATATGTGCTTGGAGATCCTAGGAGATACTATATAAACAAAAAGGCTTTGATTAAGCCAATTATGCTGTTCCTGTCAATCACTTTTCTTCACCACCACTACTCCCCTCTAGCTCACAAGTGAGAGTTCCAGTCACTCCTCCAGGCTCCAGGTGGGTCATTAATACGCAGTTTCCAGATCCTGAAGCAGCTAATCCTCTCAAGTACAGGGCACCCTCATCCTGCTCCCTGTAGGATGTAGAACTACCAACCCCAAAGAACCCACAGGTTGGCACAAGTATCTCCGTGCACTAGATCCGCATTGGTGTACAGGTGCACTTCACACCTCTGACCCATGGAAACACGTGTACATGCCTGCGATATGTCTCACATCTGCACAACCCTGTTCATGGGTATGCGTGAGTCAGTCTGGCATCTCCTAAAAGCTGCCTGCCCACAGCCCTTGCCAGCCACAATACTGTCTCTGCAAGCTACTGAGTGTGTCACTCTGTCACTCAAAGGGCCCCAAACACAAGCACAAGCTTTGCAACTCCTAAACCTGCCCTAACCAACGGGCTTGCACTGCAGATGTGGCCTGGACACGGGCTTCAGGGCCATGTTTCCTTGCACCTGACAACATGGTGTCATTCACCGAGAGAATCTACCTGCCCGGCTCTAGTTGCCCCCCTCACACACACACACACACACACACACACACACACACACACACACACACACTCACACAGCGTCCAGGCTCCCCCCTCTCCAGATTCCCCTGGCAGAAACTCACAGAGACCGTAGCTTAATCCACATCTTCTTGCTGGGGGCTGACTTCAGCTCCAAGGGTGATGGACAATCCGACTCCAGCATCTCTGGAGGACTGCGCGGGGACAGCTCCATGCTTAGCCACTGTCTAGGGAACAGAAGGAGGAGACAGCCCCTCTGCTCAGCTTTAGCCCCTTGGCCCCTTGTCGAGGGACCCTCTCCATTCATCCTAGACCCTTCCTACCTGCGGCTGGCGTGGACCAGCCAGGCCGGTGTCTCTGGGCTCAGCCCAAGCTAGTAAAGCTGCAGTGCCTGCCGCTGCTCCTCTTGTGCTGCCCGGCCGAGCTCTGGGCTCCCTAAACCAGCTCTCCGCGCCCGCCAGGGCCGCCGCCACCACAAACGCCGCCGCTGCCGCTACCTCCGCCGCCGCCACTCACAGCCACAGCCACCTCCTCGGCCCCCTCCTCCTCCACCGGCCAGGACCCCCTCCCTCCTCTCCCCTCCCTGTTTCTTGGTCCGCCCGCCTGTCGGTCTAGCGCGCCGCGGCGCAGCCACTCCTCCCCCTTGCCTAGAAGCGCAGGGGAGCCGGGGGCGCACACATTCAGGAGCACCCAAGGGCGAGCGCGCGCACTGGCGCCGGGCACGAGTGGCTGCTGCGTGTGCCCTGAGCAGGAGGGGGGGAGGGGGGGGGTGATGTCGACAGCGCGCACGGGCGGCCCGCAGGACTTGGCCTGGATGGTGGGGTGATTTCTCCCGGGTGTATTTGGAGTTTCTGTGAATGTACACATGTGGTCTTAAGCTTCCACGCATGCATAGCTGCCCGCGTGTCCCCTGTGGCCCTTATCTCTCCCTGGGGCACTCGGACGTGGGTGGAGTGAAGACACAAGCATCAGAACCTAGCTAGGCCAACTCCCGCCCAGGCTCCTGTTTCTGAAAGAAAAAGTTCTGGTGGCTCCGAGAGAGGCTGGTATCTTACAGCTGGCCTTAGCTCCCACAGCGGGGTCTTCCCGACCTGCCCCTGTCGCCCATCCCATTGTTCCTCCAGCCACCCGCCTGGGGAGGATTTCTCCCTCGTTTTAAAGCTCTGCAGAGAAAGCAGCCCCCGTGCCTTCCTTAAATATCTAGTAACCTCACACAACCAGGAAATCAAGCCTGATAGCTCACCTCACCGGGCCTGCAGTGGTTCCAGCTCTGCTCACTTTATTCTGCTTTCAAAAGGAGAAATTTAAGGGCTGAAGGCCCAGTGCAGAACAGCCTTTTCTGCTGAATAAACATTTTGTGAAACAAGAGAATGGGATTTGAACTCAAGACCTGTTTGTGGCAAAACCTCTTCCATCCAATTGCGAACTCTTACCGGTACCAGTTCTGTTCTTTGTTCATCCCCGAAATGAACACCTGCTTCGGTACTGGAGAAACTCCCATGCAATCAACAAGTAGAAACAGGTTCACTGACTGCCACTAACAGGTGTTTTGGTTTTTTGGGTTTGTTGTTGTTGTTTTGTTTTGTTTTGTTTTTTAATTTCTAACAGGCCACTAATCCAGGGTTCCAGAATGTGAGTTTGAGTTTGGAAGGAGAGGCAACTGGGAGAAGACATACATTCTAAGCTCTTTTCCCAGGGGAAGAAGGAGAAAGGAAGGGAGGGGAGTGCTCGGTTCCCATTGTGAAGGAATTGTCTACTCAGGTCAGGGCTTCTTCCTTCAGAGCAATGCACCAGAGAAACAGGCACCAGGAAGTGCAAAGGCAGAAAGCTAGAGCAGAGTTGGGGGATAGAGCCTAGGGTGACAAGAGTCTCAGGACTTCACTCTGTCAGTCTTCAACACAAATCACTCTTCCCACACTCCAGAGGAGCTGTCACAGCCAAGAGACCTCTGTCTCTGAGAGCCTATCACGCTTACACAAGTGAGCAGTCTCCTTTACCAACTAAAGAAGGGATTGCCTGGAAACTACACAAGAATTAATTGTGAACTGGGATTAGAGTTTAAAAAAAAAACAACTCTAACTCAAAAATTACATTAGAACTAAGGAGTTTCTGGATGTAGACAGGCAGTTCAGCCAGAGGAATTAAAGGGGGAGGAAGGTTCCAGAGCATGCTTTCAGCATTTCTAGTCAACACCGTGGCATGCCCAGCTCTCCTAGGCCCCTAATTCCTGACCTGCCTAAGAAAAAGGTCATTTATAAAATCAGTCTACTTTAAGCCGGGTGGTGGTGGCGCACGCCTTTAATCCCAGCACTCGGGAGGCAGAGGCAGGCGGATCTCTGTGAGTTTGAGGCCAGTCTGGTCTAAAGAGCTAGTTCCAGGACAGGCTCCAAAGCTGCAGAGAAACCCTGTCTCAAAAAAACAAACAAACAAACAAAAAGGCTACTTTGCTTTTTATTTAATAAGAAAAGTATCTCTGGAAAAAATAATGCAGTTGCACAAAAGCTAGCCTCAAATCCGAGCCGAGTCCCCCAGCCTTCTGGGCCGCTCCACTCTTTGGCTTCAGTCTCTTTAGTCACGGTTCTGGTGTTCAGCTTCACCCTCACTCCTCCAGCTGTAGGGTAATCACATTTCAGCCTTATAAACTCCTAAAGAGACAGGAATAATATGGTATACTTGCCTCATTTGCAGAGTCAAAAAACAGTAATTCTCTGCTGTCTTTTCCACCTCCCCTCCCTGGCCACACCTTTCCTAGGCTCTTTCTGCCCAGCTCACTGCCCTTCCGTTCAGCTTCTGCAGAACTGCTGGGCTCTTGCCCCTTGGAAAGTCTGCCTCTTCACACACCTTGCCCCACAGTCCCTTCCAACAAGCTCAGAGTTTGACAAAGACTAAAAGTGATGCTTTGGCAGCAGATGACGGATAGATGTGATCTGCCTCCTACGGGAATGCTATTTAAAGGGACAGCCCCACAATCCTCTCTTTCCAAAGTGACAAGAGAAAAGCCTGCTCTTCAGTCTCTACCATGCTGCAAACTCAGCTCAAGTTAACTTCTGACTTCCCCAGTCTGCAACCTGGCCTGCAGCTCCAGGTTTCTGTTCAGGTGGGAGGGAGAATACCTGACAACTCACTGAGCTGTGGGGGCTGAGGGGGACTCATCTTCACCTCCTTTGATGACAGATACTTGGGAGAAGCAAGAGGCCTTGTGTGGAGGAAGGCTGGGAGAACATTCTTCCCCCAACAACGTGTGAGCACATTTCAGCCATGTGCCAACCTCTTCTCAAAGTCAAACTTTGTGAGGGAAGAATGAACAGATCCGGGCACTTGGGTCCTTAGCTGGGACCACCCAGGATCTTGTGCTCAGGCCACATTTGTTTCCTTCTTATACGGTGCCAGAGGGAACCCTCACTTTGCTAGGCCAGGCCTCAGACTGCACCTTGAGGCTGCTC
Source organism: Microtus ochrogaster (assembly GCF_000317375.1). Taxonomy (NCBI): domain Eukaryota; kingdom Metazoa; phylum Chordata; class Mammalia; order Rodentia; family Cricetidae; genus Microtus; species Microtus ochrogaster. The sequence continues at coordinate 733,486 of NC_022017.1, forward strand.
TCTTTACCTGTCTCCTGCATAGAAAACCAGAGCAGAAGAGGCAGTGTCTCTGCTGCCCAAGCCAAAGACAGCCTCAGCGAGCATCCCCTCCAGGCCTGGTGGGAGGAATAATCCCATCTCTCTACCACAAAGAAGTTAATGGAGACTTAATCAAAGCCCTGCATTAATGAAAATACTGAGGCTAGAACTGACTCTCCCTGCCAAGTCAGAGCAATTGGGGTCAGCGTCCCTCCTGATGGTCACTCTCAATTCTTTTGGGGACTAAGTTAAACAAACTCAGGGGTCTCAGAGCAAAAACAGTCCATAGTTGATTGTGTCCTGGGCTCTAAGAAGTCAGACACCCTCCTCCTTGGGGAGGCAAATACCTGGAATGCTAAGTGTCCCATTTCTCCATGCAACCCTTTACTTCAGGTCATTCACCTTTCGCTCCTGCCGGTGAAGGGGGTTGCATCCTCACCTCTCCTCTTTGTTCCTTCTACCGGTTTTTTGTTTGTTTTGCTTGTTTTGTTGATTCTGTAGAGACAGGCAGGCAGGCAGGAAGTCCAAGACTAAACATTAGACTTGGGTTTCATTCCCAGTCTAACACATGACCTGCTTCATCAAGTCATTTATTGTTGCTCCTCGTGTTTCCTGACCTGCAATATGGAAGCCTTCCCTGGCTACCTTCCAAAACTGTTGCGAGTATAGAAAATGATTTGAAAAATGGAGGTGGTGAAGAGATTATGTCAAACTGCAAAATTTTAGGAGTGGCAAACAAATCTGTTGTTGTGGGAATGTGGGTTACAAGAAGGAAAAGGGGGTGCTTATAAAATCTGTGTGGTCATAGAATTAGCTACTCCGTGTCGAGACTGTGTTATGCATATACAACCCTGCAGGTGACAGGACTGGCTGCGCGCGCGCGCGCGCGCGCGCGCGCACACACACACACACACACACAGAGTCAGTACAGGTAAAACTGGAACACCTGAATGAGTCCAGGAAATAACAATGTCCCATATCCTGCTGTGACCATGAACTAGAGCTGTTAAGAGCGCTGCCTGCTCTTCCAAAGGTCCTGAGTTCAATTATCAACAACCACATGGTGGCTCACAACCATCTGTAATGAGATCTGGTGTCTTCTTAAGGAAGAGACCTGGCCAGTTGTCCTCATCAATTTAGACCATGAAACCCAATATGGACAAGTTCAACAGAACCACCATATATGGGCTGCCCATGCATGCTTCAGCATTGCCAGGGCATAAATTTTATTTCAAAATTCACCATAGGAACTGTGTAAGGATAGATAGGGACTGTGTAAGAATAGATAGGAACTGTGTAAAGACAGATAGGACCTGTGTAAGGAGAGATAGGACCTGTGTAAGGACAGATAGGACCTGTGTAAGGA